>NC_066521.1:17566762-17589262 GCF_024679095.1 Eriocheir sinensis | reverse complement strand
GGAAAATGGGAAGGATGTAAGCTTGAGAATGGTGGTATAGAAAACGAGGTGTGGATATTATATTATCACTTCCGGGTTTTGTGAGTAATTGTTTCCCCTTTAGTTTCTGACGGACAAAAGGATTAAGGCGGCTTTACACTGTAGGTTGAAGAGGAAGAAAGGAATTAAGTGAGGGATCTAAACTTGGGAATGGTCACAGAAAACGAGGTGTTGGCATGATCACTTCCGGGTAGACGAGTAATTATGTCCTTAGTTTCTGACGGACAATAGAATAACACTGAAAGTTAGAGGAGAATGGGAAGTAAAGGATTATATTGCTTGGGAACGGTCGGAGAAAACGAGATGTGGGTCTTATCACTTCCGGGTATACGAGTAATAATTATCCTCGAAGTTTCTGGCGGACAAAAGGATTACACTAAACTAGGTCACTGTTCAACATATCAAGTATTTTGTTTATTCGTCCTTTCAAGTAAACACAGCAGCTAAGAGCGGAACAGAGGAAGAACAGGCTTGAAAATGGTAACAAAAA
Organism: Eriocheir sinensis; assembly: GCF_024679095.1. Lineage (NCBI taxonomy): Eukaryota > Metazoa > Arthropoda > Malacostraca > Decapoda > Varunidae > Eriocheir > Eriocheir sinensis. The sequence continues at coordinate 17,588,733 of NC_066521.1, read as the reverse complement.
TCGAGGCAGGATATCACTACCACCTCCGGGAATACGAATAATTACATTTTCTTGGTATATGACTGACAGGAGGATTAGATCAGCTTATCCCTGCTAATGAAAGGATTTGAGAAACAGCCTAGTACTACACATTTTTTTTATTTTTTTTATTTTTTTATTCTATGTATTCGTACTTTGAAGTAAAAATAGCTACTTCCGTTAGGCTATCGGCAGTCAATCAGGCCAATGACGTAATTTCTGTGGCCTGTGATTGGCTCTCAGGACAGACCACTCACGCCTCAGCCAATCACAGTCGTTCCCGCTCCGTATCGTCTCTCCACTGCATTTCGTAACTTCCTTAACCTTATATCGTATTTTTTGTCCTAATCAATGTGGAAAAAATACCCAGGAACTTAAAAAACAGAATCCAGTTAGTCTCCATCACAAGAAACTGCCCTATTTTCGTATCGTAGCTCTAAAATACGAGAAAAAAACATCGCTTGAAGAAAAATAAATGTCAAGGGAGTGTGGAATATATGTAGCTATGAAATAAGAGTAAGAAACGTCCCATAAAGAAAAACATAAATGTCACGGGAGTGTGGAATATGTAGCCTAGGAAACAGTAGCCCGCCCTCTCGTACGTTCAATCTATGTTAATTAAAGGTCTCGTGTCGCGAATTCTCTACCGTGTCAATTTCGCTAAACGCAGACGTGACACGCTTTCAATTTGTCGCTGCTGGTGAAGGTGGTGGTGGTGGTGAAATTGGCGTTGTGGTGGTGATGAAGGTGTTTGCTTGTAGATGTCATGTATAGATAAGATTTAATAATGTAGACAGAACAACACCTCCAACACCCCATCTCTCTCTCTCTCTCTCTGCCACAATGCCGCCCACACATTTAATTTAAGCTCAAATATCGAAGATGCTGCCTTACTTGTTATCAGTCAACCTCATAAAAATAATTTAATAAAGAAAATCAAAACTTATATGAAACTGATAACTCAAAACTAACCTTCATTATTTACTTTCTCTTACAGCTTTCTTTCCTATCACCACCAGAAGCCATCATCACCGTCACTATCATCACCATCAGCAGCAACCTCAGTCTCACCATCCCAGCAACGGAACTCACCATATTTTTTACAGAACATTTTCAGCCCGTGTCGAACCCCTTCAATACGGCCGAAGTTTTAATCATATTCAAATATTTCGGAGCGTTCCCGCCTGCTTGTCTGAAATGATGGAATTCATATACCTGGGCCGAGAGAGAGAGAGAGAGAGAGAGAGAGAGGGGAAGGAGGCGAGGGAGCACACACACACACACACACAAAGAATCTGATATTGTTTTCTCGACTGCATCTAAGTCAACAGTCAACACACATCATTATGCAAGATCAGTGACAGCCCGCCATCCTCTCAGGCGCGTTGAAGGGCTGAAGGACGTCGCATTATCATATAGAAAGCCTGATCTGACAGCTGCCTTTCCTTTCCCGTGACTTGAGACTCACGCGCTGGTAAACAATCTATTTAAAAGACAGCTATGCAGGCGAGGTTCATTACAGTCTTCTTTCTACGTAAACTTTGAGAGTAACGATCATCTCAACTTCGATAAAAAGAACTGCATTAGGATATCAAGACTACTATAATTAAAACCATCAATATTTTCCACTCGAAGTCCATAATTAAAGATCTATAATGAAAATCTGTACTATTATTAAAACCATCAATATTTTCCTCTCGAAGTCTAGAATGAAAGATCAGGTATATTTATTGAAGCCAAAACTTATATTAAAAGGCTTAACTGTTCTCTTGCTGTCTATAATAAAGTATCAGGTATATTAATTAGACAAAATCCATATAAAAAGATTCACTATATAGCCTATTAGCTGGATCCATGTAGCCTACTCAGTAAGCTCCAAAACGCCTTCTTTATAATTACTACACATTGTCTTTTGTGTTTTATCATATCATTCAAGAATATTCCTGACTAGGCTAAGGAGTATTTCCCCTTCAATAATGACGACTTTTGTAATATTAGCCTTCTTTGCCATTTACTAGCCTCCTCTTCCTCACATCCACTCCCACACATAATCCCTACTGAATAACAAAGTGCTTCCTGGAAAAATATTAGCATAACGCCATCATGTAATTAAACGACACAGCAAAGACTAAGCAATATTGAATGTGTTGTGTGGATAGCCTAACAACTCTCTCTCTCTCTCTCTCTCTCTCTCTCTCTCTCTCTCTCTCTGCTTTGTAACACGTTCTTTAGATTCTTTAGTAAGAAAATAAGCTAGAGACTGAAGGGCAGAGAGTAGACGGGAGGTATAGAAATAGAAGTAGGAGGAGGAGGAGGAGGAAGGAAAGGAGGACAAGGTGTAGTAGAAGTTGTAGAAGTTGTAGTAGTAGTAGTAGGAGGAGGAGGAGGACGAGGAAGAGGACGAGGACGAGATTGTGAAGGCCTCTCATTCTTTGTCTCAATGCTCCGACATGTTGTAAGGCTGTGTATGCCTCTCATGCTGCTTGCAACCGAGTGCTACTTAACTTGGCTTGAGGACAATGTGCCTTGACAAATAGCTAGCTAGAGAGGAGGAGGAATAGGAGGAGGAGGAGGAGGAGGAGGAGGAGGAGGAAGAAAATAGCAGAGATTTCCAGTGAAGGAGAAGGAAGAAGAGCACTTAAAGTTTCCAATCCCAACAAAAATGATAAATATTACTCTTGAAAAAAATAAAAAGATTGCTTGAAGAGAGAGAGAGAGAGAGAGAGAGAGAGAGAGAGAGAAGCATTCAGTTCCGTCTTTAAAAATGTGTGTGCGTGTGTGTGTAACCCTCTCCCGCTGTTAAATATAAACCCAACACCGCCGCCATTCGTCACACATCTTCTTGGCCGCCACCCCTGAAGTGCTTTTTTAACGGCTACTTTTTTTTTTTCACATTGAAGTCTGTCAGCATCGCCATTACGCGGCCGTCATGCGTTTGGCAGCGGTGACACGCGTCCTGGGCCGTGAAAGCTGCCGCTGAGTTCTTCAGGGCCCAGTTTGTCGTACGGTGACAATTGAAATATTCCTGCACATTAAACCCCGAGGAAAAGAATGCACACGCTAATGAAAGAGAAGGAAAAAAAGAGTAACGAATTGCCCGACGCGGAAAAGACGATGAGTGTGTTGTTTGTGGTGGAAGATAAATAATAACATGAGTCTGGCTGATGAGAAAAGTTAATAATATGTAAAATAAAGTTGAAGGTCGTGAAGGAATTTGTGTATTTTCTTTGCTGGAGTGAGGGGAAGGTTGACAAACGGACCACTGGTACACCTGACAGCTGGGCCAATTATTCCTCGTCTAAAACAGGAACTTCTGAAAATACGGTAAACTTTTTTTTTTAAACATAAGGTTGCCAGTTCGGATTTAAAGCTTATTATTATCAGTAACCTTTCATTTTACTTCCCTCTTCTTTGCTTTCTTTTACTTGTTTTTCATTCTTTTTTTAATTCTTTTGTCCCTCGGTATTCATATATGTATTTTTTTTTAATTCTGACTTAAAGGTCATTATCATAACTACCTTTTCAATTCCACTTCCTTCTTCTTTGCTTCATTCTGCTTGTTTTTCCCTTCTTTAATTAATTTTTATCTTGCTATTCATACTATTTTTATCCATTTCCATTATCTTGTTTTTCAGTTATTATTTTCCTCAATCCCTTCATCTTTTTCTTCTTGCTGTTTGTCTGTAAATACACCGACTTTTTTTTCTTTATTTCATTTGCTTGTGTTCCCATTTTTCAGCCTAATTTCCTACCTCCTGCCCCTTCTCATTTCATCTCCCTCAAATTGTTTTCTTCCTACATCGTCATTCTTTTTCTTCCTCTGTTTTCCTCTCTTCGTGAATTCATGTCCTCATTCCGTTAGCCCGTTTCTTTCTTCCTATCTTTTTTTTCGTCACAACCTATTTTCTTCATTCACCTTTTTACGATTTCTTCTTCCTCCTCTTTTCGTCTTCCTCAACCTGTTTTTCTCCCTCCCGTTTCGTTCCTTTCTTTACCTTTTTCTTTCACTTTCGTAAACCTATTTCCTCCCCGCCATTCTTCCTCGCACTTCGCGTGACACCTGAGCTAACCAACCCTTACCTTGCGCACCTGTCTCTCTCCTTCTCTCTCTCTCTCTCTCTCTCTCTCTCTCTCTCTCTCTCTCTCTCTCGTACACCTTTACCTTCGTTCCTCACACAGAAAACAATAAATAAGTAAAATGAAGTAAGAAATAATTGAAATCCCTCCGACTTTGAGCGAAGGAAAGAGCGAAGGTGTCGAGGGAGAGGGAGAGATGGAGGTGGAGAGAGGGAGAGAGAGGAGAGAGAGGGAGGGAGTTAATGACAAGGTGCCCTCTGTTCCCATCACTCACTTTCTCCCAGTTAATAAATAGACCAGGTGGGGGACAGGTGGGGCCAGGTGGGAGGGCATGTAAAAGGGCTGTCTCCTCCTCCTCCTCCTCCTCCTCCTGCAGGGTACAGATAAGCGAGTGTCTACAGAAGGAGTAACTACAAAGGGTGTGTGTGTGTGTGTGTGTGTGTGTGTGTGTTAGTCCTAATTTTTTCCCACTTCCTCTTCCTCTTCTTCCTCTTCTTATACCTATACTCTCCCTCTTCCGTTCTCTCTCTCTCTCTCTCTCTCTCTCTCTCTCTCTCTCTCTCTCTCTCTCTCTCTCTCTCTCTGTAACTCTATATTAATCGCTTTATCTGTCAATTTATCTTTTGTTGCTCTCCATTTTTAAATTTTATCCGTTTCTTTCTTTCTTTTTATCTATCTTTCTTTCTTTCCTTCTTTCTTTTGTTTCTCTCTATATCTATCTATCTATGTTTCTGTCTGTCTATCTGTTGCTATCATACTCTCTCTCTCTCTCTCTCTCTCTCTCTCTCTCTCTCTCTCTCTCTCTCTCTCTCTCTCTCTCTCTCTATCTATCTATCTATCTATCTATCTATCTTTATCTACCTATCAATCCTTCTGTCTCTTTCTCGATAATGGATAGGTCAGTCGTGATCCATTATTCGTTTCTTTATCCCAGGGACGTTTCAATAAGTCACAAGCTCACTACATGAGTAAAGAAATATGGAGTGGAGAAATACGAGGAACGCTGTCTCTTGTATGAGTGAATAATGGAGAAGGATGGACGTCAGGAGTCAGGGAGAACGGAGGAAGAAGAAGAAGAAGAAGAAGAAGAATGATGATGATGAAGATGTAAGTGGAGAATAAGTAAAGTCATGCTAAGAATGAGGGTGAGTATAAGAAAAGGAGTATGAAGAATGTGAAATGGAGGCGGAAGGAGAAAAAGAAGGGAAGGCATAAGAAGAATGTGAAAAGGAAGAAGAAGAAGAAGAAGAAGAAGAAGAAGAAGAAGAAGAAGAAGAAGAAGAAGAAGAAGAAGCAGAACGAAAACGAGAACGAGAGCAAGAAAAGAGCAAGAAAATGAAGACAAGGCGTAAGAAGAATGCGAAAAGGAAGAAGAACAAGACAAAGAAGAAGAAGAAGGCGAAGAAGAAGAAGAAGAAGAAGAAGAAGAAGAAGAAGAAAAAAAGAGCGAAAACGAAAACGAGAGCAAGAACAATAACAATACAAATAACAAGAAGAACAAGAACAAGAAGAACAAGGAGACGAAACTATGGAGACGAAAACAAAGAAGACGAAGAAGAAGGGTTAACTAAAGACTCAGATAACGACGATAAGGAAGAATGAAAGCCAAAAGTTAAAAGACGAAAAAAACGTGAACATGAAAGGGACGAGGAGGAAAACAGGAAGGCAAGATGGCAACGATAATGATGACGGACAAGATGAAAGGAAACAGGGAAAAATAGTTTAAAGGGAGAGAGAAAAAAAGGTGACGTGAAGAACCACCACCACCACCACCAAGACCGTCAGCACGTAGTCAGCAAGCAGTGGTACTTTGCCTGGAATGTCAGATCGCACGTCACACTCAGCACGACTCCAAACAGGCAGGTACACACGCGAGGCTGCAGGTTAATGATATGGCTCACCTGTCTTTACCTGGCTCGCATTCTTTTGTACAGCAGGTGGTGGAGAAATGACGAACTTGAAAATAGAGCGAAAGGGAACGGTGTGGAATGCAACAAATGAAAAGGAAGCGATTTTGACTGCTATTTGATAATAAGGAACGTAATTGAATATGAAAGAACGGAACAGGAAAAGAGAAACAATAAAAGGGAGTGATGCGGAATGTTACAAAGGGTAAGGAAGTGATTTAGAGTGCCACTGAGCGATAAGGAACGTAACTGAATATGAAAGAACGGAAAACAACAGAGAAACAACATAAGAAAGTATATAATATTGTAGAGAAACGTTCTGAACTCTACGAAACGATATAGAACGGTACAGAGTGAATATGTAAAGCTTCTGAAGGTAAATAAAAACTAGAACAATATGAAGGAATGGTGAATATGAAAGAACGGAGAAGAACAGAAACAAGAAAATTGATATAATATGCTGGAGAACCGTTCAGAACTCTACGAAACGATATAGAACGGTACAGAATGAATATGAAGAGCTTCTGAAGGGTAAGAAAGACAAACAATATGAAGGAATGGAACAGAGAAGAGAAAGCGAATAAAAGAGAAGGATATAAAGAACAGCTCAGAGCTCTGCAAACCGACATAGCAAGATGCAGAATGAATATAAAATCCTCCTGAAAGCCAAGAAAGTCTACAAAACAATATATATGAATGGAACAGTGCAGGAGAGCAGAATTAGAGGGAATGTGAGATAGTGTTACAGAACCATTCAGAACTCTAGGAAGCAGTAAAGAACAGTGAAGAATATAACAGGGAAAGCTTTTTGAACAACACAGAACACTACGAAATAATGTATTAAAAAGTGTTTGCATAAAAGAGAGATATGAAGCTCCCGTAGCAAAATAGAATGATACCGGAAATTCTAGGATGATACACAGCAATACGAGACGCTAGGAAGTAATGTTATATGCTGAGGAGTGACTTTGGAACTACGGAACAGTATATGCAAAGGCTGGGAACGAACTGGAACGAACTGGAACGAACTGAAACGAACTGGAACGAACTGAAACGAACTGGAACGAACTGGAACGAACTGGAACGAACTGGAACGAACTGGAACGAACTGGAACGAACTGGAACGAACTGGAACGAACTGGAACGAAGGAACGAACTGGAACGCTGGAACGAACTGGAACGGTGGGGAACGGCAAGGTAGAGAGAAAATGGGAAAGTAGGTTTGCCGGAACACTTAAAAATGCCGTGTGTGTTGCGTTGGTTCACGTGGGTCTGTTTAACTGTTTTTCTTTTATCTCTCCTTTTCTTTCCGTGAAGTGGTGCGTGTTCATATTATGTGTTTCAGAAGTTAAAATGGGTACCTATGCACACACACACACACACACGCACGCACCCCCCCACCCCCCACCCCCCACACACACGTACTTGGAAGGAAAATAAAGTCCAGAGCAAACACAAAACTCATTTCAAACATTCTTACGGGAGACGCCACCTAAACAAAACGAGCTACTTAATTTGAAACAACAGCAAGAAAGCAAAAGTAGCAGACGATACATTTACAAGACGTGTAGCTACTCTGGGACTCGCACTCCTTATCTCTCGACTGGTCGACTTGAACAGGGCTGGTTAGGTTAGCTTAGGTTAGCTTAGGCTGGGTTATGTTAGGTTAGACTGGGTTAGGTTAGACTAGGTTAGGTTAGGTTAGGTTAGACTGGGTTAGGTTATATTAGGTTAGGTTAGACTGGGAAAGGTGAGATTACGTGAGATTAGATTAGGTTAGTTAGGATGGTTAAATTAAGTTTCAGGGCAAATATGAGTAGTTTCGAATGGGTATCACAATGAGAGTATATTCCAGAACATTCCATGCCTAGTTTCGAAGCTACAGCAAGACGTCTTCACTCTAGCACCACATACACTTAGAAGGATTGGGAACATGCCTCTAGGAACGCAAACATAAAAGAACTCCACATTTTCTTACATTAACAGAATCTACAAACACGCGATGATTGCAATACTTCAACCAGTACTACCAAAGCTTATTCACCCCTAAATACTCGTGAATATATTTACAAGACAAGTCATCTGAGAACGGAAACATAAAACAGCTCCACATTTTCTTACATTAACAGAATCTACAAACACGCGATGATTGCAATACTTCAACCACTACTATTAAAGCTTATTCACCCCTCAATCCTCCTTAATATATTTACAAGACAAATCATCTGAGAACGGAAACATAAAACAACTCCACATTTTCTTACATTAACAGAAAATGTGGAGTTCTTTTATGTACTTCAACCACTACTGTCAAAGCTTATTCACCCCTAAATACTCGTCAATATATTTACAAGACAAGTCCTCTGAAAACGCAAATATAAAACAGCTCCGCATTTTTATACATTGACAATTTTATGCATATGGTACTCGTGTTTGTTGCTCCAGCTGACCCACCACTACCAGAGCAGTCGCCCCTCGATACTCGTCAATATGCAATGTTATGTATTTCCTCACGGGACTCGATATAAAGAACAGTGACACATATCGGCGATCAACAGATACACCTCTCCTCCCGAAATTGACACCTCTTTCGGCCACCTCTTTGGATTCTTTTTAGGAGCAGCGAGTAGCGGGCTTTTTTTCATTAGTGTTTTCTTTTTTTGTGCCCTAGAGCTGTCTCCTTTGTTGTAAAAAAAAACTCTCTCTTTTTTTTGTGCCCTTTAGCTGTCTCCTTTGTTGTAAAAAAAAAATCTCTCTCGACCAACAAGCGAAATATAATACGTTTGAGGCAGATAATGTTCAGCGAGTATTGCCCACACGTACTAAACCCGTCATCGCAATAGTAATAGAAAATAGTTCCTCTCACATGTATTCGACTCTCACAACACTTATTTCAATTCCATAGGCCGCAAAGGAGATTAGTCGGGTTCTTATGAGGGAAAGATGCAGAAGGCTTGTCAAACTATCACTAGGCTCATAAAACTACCCATGGAAATACCCACAACAACCACAGAAGAGATTAGTCGGGTTTTCATGAGTTTTTTTTTCACATTCATGGTGCCGAAGCCTTGTCAAACCATCGCTAGGCTCATAAAACTACCCATGAAATACACAGAATAACTTAGACTCCGAAAGCATGATCAAGTGTAGGTGTGTGTGTAAACCCCAAAATGCTTGAGGATATGGACCTACGTAAAACAAGCTGATAATCTAAACATATAAAACTGATTTCTGGGCAACTGACATAATGAAAGAAACTGATACCGATACAATGAAAACTGAAACTGATATTGAAACGGATATACTGGTACAATGAAAGATACTAATACTAATACAATGAGAACTGAAACTGATATTGAAACTGATACTTATACAATGAAACAAAACAACACAGAGCCATCATCGCCTTTCCTTCAGTTATCGAATGGACTATAAGTGACACAAGCCGATGTATAGACGCCACAAACAAGACTAGTGAGGCGGACTTCCCGGTTCAGCGCCGTCTACTGTCCACGCCTCCCCTTTCACACACACACGAGCGGAAGCAATTACAGCCTGGAACACAAACAGACGCGCAACAAGGCCCCGCAACACACGCCCACACTCAACACAGCGTACCCAAACCCTCGCGGACGCACCCAATTTCCTGTTATCCTCACCAACACTGTCATCACCGCCGCCTCCACTATCTCTGTCACTGTGGGTCGTTCGAACTTCTGTAACTTCATCTTTATCCTCACCATCATCGTCACCATCAACTCTACTATCACTATATATAAATTTCATCATCCCCTGCTATCAGGTTTCTACTTATCACCATCACCTATCAACACCACCTTCACCATCATCAGCCCCACCACACCAGTATCTTCATTTTCATCACCATCACCAACACCTCCAACTCAATGTCACTATACGTCCCATCATCATATTCACCATCACCATTCCAATCAATCAATCACTATCTACACCATCACCAGTACATCTATCTCATCCGCAACACCGTCACCATCACCACTTCCACCACTCACCATCATCACTATCTGTACCTTCATCTCCAAATCATCATGACCACCACCACCACCACCCAAGCGAGGACGACGACCCATCATCACCACTATCACCACCACCATTACCACCACCGAGGGAAAACGACACCACTATCTCCACAGCCCTTACCGCTGCTATCTGACCCCCCCGCCCCCCCCCCGTACACACACACACACACACACACACACACACACACACACAGCAATACATATCACTGAAGAGAAGATACAAAGAAGTAGCAACAAAGGGAAGCGAGGTAAAGAATCACACACAAAGAAAAATATATAAAAGAACGAATGATAAAAGGAAGAAAACACCAAAGAGAGGACAGGAACAGCAATGCGTCGGTAGAAAGGAAGAAGATAAAAAGTGGGAAAACTGCAATAGGAAAGAGAAAAATAACGAATGGTAATATGAAGAGCTGCAAAAAGGGAATAAAAGGAAAGAGGAAGGAACGAACCGGAAGAATAAAAATAAGTAATAGGCAGAAATAACATGACAAAACAACGCTAGATAAAAGAAGAAAATGGAAGAAAAGTGTAACAAGAAGCTTAAGGAAAACAAAACAAAAAAAACAAACATGAAAGGAAAAGGAAAGAAAACGAGGAAAATATCAGAATTAGAAGGAAAGAAGAAACAGAGTGACGAAGAAAATGGGAGAAAGGAGTAAAGAAAATGCCAGAGAAAGAAGCAACGCGAGAGGGAGGAAAGAGAAAGATCAGAAACAGGATACTAAAAAAAAAGAAGAGAAAAAACAGAATTAGAAGGAAAGTAGAAACAGTGTCAAAAAGAAAATGGGAAAAAAGAGTAAAGAAAATGCAAGAGTAAGAACCATCTCGAGAGGGAGGAAAGAGAAAGATCAGAAACAGGATACTAAAAAAAAAGAAGGGAAAAAACAGAATTAGAAGGAAAGTAGAAACAGTGTAAAAAAGAAAATGGGAAAAAAGAGTAAAGAAAATGCAAGAGTAAGAAACAACTCGAGAGGAAGGAAAGAGAAAGATCAGAAATAGGATACTAAAAAAAAGAAGAAAAAAACAGGATCAGAAAAAGAAACAGTGTGACAAAGGAGAGGAAAAAAAGTTACAAAACGCCAAAGAAAGGGACTCGAGAGTGAGGAGTGAGGAAAAGCAGAAATATAATACCCCCCCCCCAAAAAAAAATATGGAAAACATCAGAGGCAGAAAATAAGAATGGTAAAGAAGAAGAAAAGGAAAAAAGCAACGAACTGATAAAGAAAGCGAATGAGAGGGACCAACAGGGTAACATGACATGACACCGAAGAAAGGGATTGAAGGGAGAGACGCAAAAGAAAAGAAAACGGAGTGAATACCAAAGCGTCACTAGCTCCCTTTTCTCTCCCCTCCTCTCCCCTCCTCTCCCTCCACTTCACCCCTTCCCCTTTTCACCCCTCTCCCACCTCCCCCTCCCCCTTCCCTCCCTCCTCCTAGAAGTAAAAACAGTGGTAAGATAAAACAAAGACGCCGACCTAGTTTGCACTTCCAACAAAATGACTTTTCATGTTGGGATTTTCGTCACCGGCTCAGGACGTCTATTCTCACCCCTTCCTATTGCTCCTCTTCTTCCTCCTCCTCCTCCTTCTTCTACTCCTACTCCTTTCGCTTTCCCTCCTCCTCTTCCTCTTCTTCTTAATGTCCTTGGGGCTTTGTGTGCGATAGTTCTTGTATTTCACTAGAGTAGAAGATCCATTAGAACTCTTCCTTCTGTATTATCTCTCTCCTCTAGTTATTCCTCATATTCTTCCATCTACAATTTTTCTTTCTCTTCCTCCTCTTCTTCTTCCTCCTCTTTCTTCCCCACTTCTAAGGTCATAAAACCAAAAGACTCATTAGAACCCTTCCTTGTAGTATTATCTCTCTTTCTCCTATAGCTCTTCCTCAAAGTCTTCTTTCTATAATTTTTCTTTCTCTTCCTCCTCTTCCTCATCCTCCTCTTCCTCCTCTTCTAAGGTCATACAACCAAAAGATCCATTAGAACCCTTCCTTGTTGTTCTATTTCTCTTCCTTGTTCTCTTTCTTTTCTTCTATTTTTTCCTCGTTTAATTTTTCCTCATGTTCTTCCTCCTCATCAAGTTCTCTCCTTTCTAGCTCTTCCTTCTGCTCTGGTTCTTCCTCCTCTTCTGGTTCTCCCTTCTCAAGTCCTCCTGTACTTCCTTCTCTTCTGCCTCCTCCTCCTCCTCCTCTTCCTCCCTCTGTAGTGGTTCTCGCCGCGCTTTCTTACGTCACTTTTGGGCATGTCTAATAATAGATCGTCACGGATGTTAGCGACTTAAGTTGGCGCATAATGACCCCTCTCTCTCTCTCTCTCTCTCTCTCTCTCATTTTCCTGGTGATTATGAGTTATTTGTCTCTCCTTGGTTAGTTTTTTTTTTAGTGTTGTTACGCAATTTTCGTCTTAATTTATTCGTGTGCGTTCTTTCTTCCTTCTTTTCCTTTTCTTTGTCTTTCTTTCTGCTCCTTTTTTTGTATTCTTCTCCTCCATTCCCTCCAAGGCTTCTTTTTTTCACATTCTCCCTTTCTTTCCTTTCCCTTTTCTTCCCTTGTGTCTAATCTCTCGCCGTCTTTCTATACTTTCTCCTTCCTTTCTTCCATTTTGCCTCCTTCTTCCCTTCTTTCTAATATCCCGCCGCCTTCAATCATAAATTTTCCTTTCTTCCTTGATTTCCTTCCTCCTTTCTTTCATTCTCTTACTTTCCCTCTCTCCTTCTTTTTGTCTTTTCATATATCTTCCTGTTGCTTAATCTTTTTTTTCTTCCTCCTTCCCTTGTTTCTAATCTCCCGCCGTCTCCTAAACAACATCTCTCATTTAAGAAGAAGGAGGAGGAGGAGGAGGAGGAGGAGGAGGGGCTTTGTTCCGTTTCGCGTGTGGGCCATTTTTCAAAATTTAATTCATTCCCGTCCGGTGAGTGTCCGCTTATATTTGCGTCGTGTTCCTCGTTTGTTTCCCCTCCTCGTTCCTCTTTATCTTGCCTCATCACCCTGTCACTTTCTTGGCCCCTTCACCTCCTCCTCTTCGTCTTCCTCCTCCTCCTCTTCCTCGCTTGGTATACTCCCCCACCTCACTTCTTTTTGTATTACTTCAGTCTGTCTTTAACCTTTTTCATCTCTCTGTCTCTTTGTGTGTGTGTGTGTGTGTGTGTGTGTGTGTGTGTGTGTGTGTGTGTTTAGACGGTCCGCTCCGATATTGCTGAAGTTATACAAGATTGCTTTTACCTCCTGATTTCATTACATGCTATTAATGCAGCGTCGTGAATGAGAGCAGCACCGGCGCGAGTACCAATAACACACACACACACACACACACACACACACACACACACACACAGGAGTGGAGAGAGGTGGAAGAAGGTAAGAGAGAATGGAGAAAGAGGGGAAGAATGTGGAGATGGCGAGGAGGAGGTAGGAAGAAATATGGAGATAGAAACAAAGAGGAAAAAGAGTAAGGGAGATAATAGAGAAAGGGAGTGGGAAGGAAGGAGAGAAGAAGGGAAAGGGAGAGGAACAGCTTGCACACACACACACACACACACACACACACACACACACAAGCGAAGGCGAACTTATCTCGAACCCTGACACACAAACTGCTAACATAATCGTCTCCTTCAATGGGAAATGTTTGAATGTGTGTCTTACTCGTGTTCTCGTCTCACCCTCCGAACAGAAACACAATGGCATGAAGACTAGGGAAGCACGAGGGTGAGATAGAGAAAAAGATGAGTAAAAATAAGAGGAATAGATTAGTAAAAAGACGAAGGAGTGCGGCGTAGTTTCATATCGTAAGAGAGACGGATGTGAAGGCAACAGACAGAGTGCAATAGATATCAAAACAAACAGAAAAAAAAAACGAAAAAATAACCAATTTAACGAAGCAGTTTATCTACGCAACTTGTCGTTTTCAAAATCAAATACAATAAAAACAAAGGAACGTAATAAAAACAGACAAGCAAAACACAATAAAGTAAATAAATATCATGAAACAATAAAAGATAAACGAGGCGAAAATAGACAAATAAACAACAACAAAAACAACAACAATAAGACAAAAACAAACAAAAAACAAGTATAGCATTAAAAACAACAACAAAAAGAAGTAAAGTTACCACCATTACCACCATCAACAACAACAAAAACAACAACAACAACAACTACAACCACAACAATCACCACCACTACCACTACTACTAACAACACAAACCAGAAACACTAAAAAAGAAATACCGTTGACAGGCTAACTTACCCAAGCCGATATTGTGTTGCCGTACAGCCCTTAATAACAAACACAACCCTCCCCTTCCCCTCCCCTTCCCCTCCCCTCCCCTTCTCCCTTTCCCTTCAATTATTCAACTGCTCCTCTTTCCCCTTCAATTTCCCAACCGATCCCCTTCCCCTCCCCTTCCATTTCCCCTTCAATTCCCCAACCGATTCCCTTCCCTTCCCTTCCCCTTCTCCCTTTCCCCTACAATTCCCCAACCGATCCCCTTCCCTTCCCTTCCCCTCCCCTTCCATTTCCCCTTCAATTCCCCAAACGATCCCCTTCCCTTCCCTTCCCCTTCTCCCTTCCCCTTCAGTTCCCCACCCGATCCCCTTCCCTTCCCTCTCCCCATCTCCTTCCCCCTCCCTTTCCCTTTCCCCTTCAATTCCCCAACCGATCCCCTTCCCTTCCCTCTCCCCTTCGTCCTTCCCGTTCCCCTTCAATTCCCCAACCGATCTCCTTCCCTTCCCTCTCCCCTTCTTCCTTCCCGCTCCCCTTCCCTCCATTCTCCTTTCCGGCTAGTTCCCTCCTCATCCCCCTCCCCTTATCTACGTCACCATCCCCTTCTCCCATTCCCCTTAATAACAAACTAACCGGCTAGTCCCCTCCCCTTTTCTCTCCGACTCCTCCACCCCTCCCTTTCCCCCTTCCTCCCTTCTCTTCCCTTTCCTCTTCCGGCACTGGACAGCTCGTGGTGCCAGGCCCTCGTTGCGTCTCGGCTGGCCTGGAGTGCCGAAGTTTAGCAGTAAGTGTCTAATTTGGCCACAGCTGTTATGAGGCGCCGTTTCATTCCGACGCACATTCTCATACCTGACGCGACAAAGGTTGGGGTTCTCAGACGCTTCCGCCACTCGCATCAACTACTTCCAAGGGCCGAAAAGGAGGTCAGTCGGGTTATAATGAGTGTCTTCTTGGGTTCTTGGTACAGAGGAAGGGTCAGACTACCACCAGGGTGAAAAGGCTACTCCTGGAAATGCTCACTACTCTTACGAAAGCCTTGTCAAATACGTTTGTGTGTGTGTGTGACTGGGACGCAGAAAGGTTGAAGAATGCGAGGTCTTTAACGGTTTTATGTGCCGTAGAAACCTCCGAAGTGTCTTGATTACAGGTGACCCCGGGCGTGTGTATGTCTGTGTGTGTTCAAGGCGCAAAGACTCGTATCATCAGGCGTTCCGGGCTCTTGTTAGGAACGTTTTTCAAGACCAGAGAGGAGCTACATCGGGTTCGCCATGAGTGTTTTTTCTCGTTCACAGCGCGGGAGACTTGCAAAACATTCGGGACTCTTGTTACGGCCGTTTTTCAAGACCAGAGAGGAGCTACATCGGGCTATCATGAGTGCTTTCCCATTCACAGCGCGGAAGCCTTGCAAAACTACCACCATACTCAGGAAACCACCCACGGAAACCACGACAACTTCCGCTAGAGCCTTGTGCAATGGATGGACTAACTAAGCCTTCGAAGTTTAATAATAGCGACCGAGGAGTGGGTAGGTTTTTTTTTCAGCAAGTGCAAGGGCGTAAAAAAAGAGAAAACAACAATGAAAAAAAAAAGCCCGCTACTCACTACTCCTGAGTGCCGTGGAGGTGGTTGTGACAAGGTAGGGAGGTGGTCAGGGGCTGTTGTTGGCTCTAAAAGTGACTGTGAAAGGTTGTAAAAGTGAAGGTAATAGCGACCATGATTGTGGGGGGTGATATTGCTTCCTCCCTGTTCGGAATTGTGCGCAAGATTGATTATTTTCCATTCTTCTTTTCGCCGTTTCCAATAACTCTTGCTACACTGTTGTCCTTCGCAGTTACCGGTGTTGGAAATCTTGCCTTTGTGATACAAATACTGGACGGCTAAAATTAAACGAAAAATACCGGGGAAAGAAATAATCTCCAGCGACTCGCCTGAACTGAGAGTAAAAGCGAGACTAACATTCCTGAAACTGTAATCAATTGATCTCTCTCTCTCTCTCTCTCTCTCTCTCTCTCTCTCTCTCTCTCTCTCTCTCTCTCTCTCTCTCTCTCTCTCTCTCTCTCTCTCTCTCTCAAATAACAGTTCAGGCTTATGAATTCAGTGTTTCCATTACAAAAATGACTCAGTGAATTGTTGCCGCAGAACAGAATCTCGAATAAAAGAATAGTTAGACCTAATGATGAAACACACACACACACACACACACACACACACACACACACACACACACAAACAGCCACCTCTTTACACCTTCATATAGTTTCTCGTAACCTTAAGCTGCCCTAATGGAGTCTCAAACAGCCTTTCTAAGCTTGCAAACTTCCCCTGAGCCTTTTTCGCGGCCTCAGAAAGGTTTACACAACATTAGACGCCATCACTGGAAGCCTCATGGAACCTCCTTGAGTCCTTCGCCCTCTCTCTCTCCCTCTCCCTCTCCCTTTCTCTCTCTCTCTCTGGAACAACACACACACACACGGCTCAAAGTGAATTTCCGACGCTCCAAAAACTCCCTGCCAAGTGCCCTCCGGCCTCTAGCTCTTCCAGGACCCGACGCGCGCCGCCCAGAGAAGTGCGCCACGCATTGGTCGGCGCCGCTAAAGCTAAGCACGGATAGAAGGCTCGGGGGCGTGATATTACGTTCGTTAAGTGCGGGAAATAGGTGCGTGGGAATGAATTTTCTATATGCTGTTCCGCGTGAGAGGGCGCGCGCATACACCCACCCACCCACACCCACCCACACCCACACACGGCAGGGTACCATTTTATAAGTTTTCCCTTGCGAAGTCGAGCTAGTTTGCCTCTTTTCAGATTTCCTATAAGGCTTTTGCAAGAGAAACAAAAGTGGGTGGATGGCAAGGTTTTCCAATCGGTTCTCGCTTAGCTCTTACCGAATGTGCTTCTCTTCTGCTTCCCGTATCGAGTCTCAAGTGCTTCGTGTTTCTTGCTTCCCTTGTGTATTGAGTTTCAAGGGCTGCGTCTCGTGTTTCGCCGGTACCAGAAG
Source organism: Eriocheir sinensis (assembly GCF_024679095.1). Lineage (NCBI taxonomy): Eukaryota > Metazoa > Arthropoda > Malacostraca > Decapoda > Varunidae > Eriocheir > Eriocheir sinensis. The sequence goes on along the minus strand of NC_066521.1, from coordinate 17,571,450 downwards.
ATTAAACGCATTCATTATACGCAGACGGGGATGCTTCGTTCGTGTGTGTGTGTGTGTGTGTGTGTGTGTGTGTGTGTGTGTGTCCCGAGGCTCTTCAAGTTATACAAAGATGTCCGTGAGTCTTCTCCGTCCGTCATCTTGTATATCTCCGTTCTCTCTCTGTGTTCCCTTCATCTTTCTATCTTCGCTTCCTTTGATTTAGCAGTGTGTGTGTGTGTGTGTGTGTGTGTGTGTGTGTGTGTGTGTGTGTGTGTAACCTGTCACAGTCACTCCTTTGGGCACTCACTTCCGTTTTCTGTTTCATCTTTGTGTCCTTGATTCCTGCTCCGTCCGTTTTCTAATTTTCTTTTCTTATGAGTTTTGTTTCCCTCTCTTGACAATGCTTTCTCTTTCCTTTTTCTTTTACTGCATTGCCTTGTGTCCTTGTTCTATTTGCTTTGTCTTTCTTTTTCTTTGTAACTTCCTTCTTAAGTGTCTTCGCATTCCATTTTCTGCTTCCCGTTTTCTTTCTCTCCTGCGTCGCTGTCTTCTCGACCTCCGCTTCCTTGTCCGTTTTCTTTTTCTCTTTCTCTTATTGCTGCCTCCCATTGCGTTCCTCTTTCGTCCTGCCTGTATTCATTTATCCAATTTCATCTTCTTCTTCTTCTTCTTCTTCTTCTTCTTCTTCGTCTTCTTTTTCTGTTCATCCAAATGGAGTGCTTTCCTGTCTTTCTTGTTAAGTATATATTTATTTTTCTTCTTCTTCTTCTTCATCATTTTCATCTTCTTCATCTTCCTTCTTCTCCTCCTTCATGTTTCTTATACTGCAATACTTTCCTTCCTTCTGTGTTCTACCTTTTCTTCTTCATCCTCCTTCTACATCTCCTTCCTCCTCCTTCTCCTCCTCCTCCTCCACGCTCCTTCTACTGCAATGCTCTCCTGTCACCCTTGTTCTGTATTTTCCTCCTCCTCCTCCTCCTCCTCCTCCTCCTCCTCCTCCACCGTCTCACCTGTCCCTTCTGAGCCTGAGGGAGCAACACACCTGTCCCCGCACACCTTGATCCTGCACGACTCACGGGGCGGATCAGCGGGTGAGCCAGGTGGGCAGGTCACGTTGGGCGACCCTCCTCGTAATCCGCCGAGACTTATGATTTTTTTTGTCTCGCCTCACGTCCCTTAGGCTGGCATTGTCAAACGCTTCTGCCTCTCACATTAACTATTTTCAAAGGCCCAAAAGAGAGATTAGTCGGGTTTTTACGAGTACTTCTTGAGGCTCGTGATACAGAGGAAGGGTCAGACTACCACCAGGGTTATAAAACGCCTACAACTCCTACGAAAGCCTTGTTAATTAGGCGATTAGTCGTTTTTTTATGAGTGCTTCTTTAGGCTCGTGATACAGAGGAAGGGTCAGACTACCACCAGGGTTATAAAACGCCTACAACTCCTACGAAAGCCTTGTTAATTAGGCGATTAGCGTTTTTTTTATGAGTGCTTCTTTAGGCTCATGATACAGAGGAAGGGTCAGACTACCACTTAGGTCGTAAAACTGCCCCTGGAAACGCCTACAACTCCGACGAAAGCCTTGCTAGGAAATTAGTCTAGTTCTTATGAGTGCTTCTTTAGGCTCATGATACAGAGGAAGGGTCAGACTACCACCAGGGTTATAAAACTGCCTCTGGAAACGCCTACAACTCCTACGAAAGCCTTGTTAGGAAATTAGTCTGATTTTTATGAGTGCTTCTTTAGGCTCCTGATACAGAGGAAGGGTCAGACTACCACCAGGGTTATAAAACTGCCTCTGGAAACGCCTACAACTCCTACGAAAGCCTTGTTAGGAAATTAGTCTGGTTCTTATGAGTGCTTCTTTAGGCTCATGATACAGAGGAAGGGTCAGACTACCACCAGGGCTATAAAAGTCCCCATGGAAACGCCTACAACTTACACGAAAGCCTTGTTAATTGGGTGAACATGGGCGACGAAGCGTTTTAGAATATGGGGATCACTGTTAAACATTAATTTTGCCGCCGCCGTCGCAGTTATTGTTTCCCCTTTGGAGTTGTGGTGCTTTTAGTTAAACGTCCTAATGGGGTGTGATGGAGTAAGTTTTCTTAATCTATCGTCCTTCCTGTGGTTAGAGATATATAAAAGCGTCAAGTAAATGTTCCTCTCGGGTTTACTGAAGCTATTCGTTTCAAGTCAATGTGTTCTCGTGGTTAGAATGAACTATAATAGAAGTTGATATAAATGTTCAGGTTTTGTTCTTTCTCCTTGTCTGTTTGATTACAAGTGATGTTTCTCGAGTCAGAAATTCGTTGTTTTTCATTTCGTGTCTCTTTTGATGGTTACTTTTCTGCTATTTTCATGTACAATATCTTACTCTAAATGACTCTTCCCTGCACTATTATTTAAGTTGGAGTCTTTTGAACCTTTAAAATTAATGTGAAGATTAGTTGTGCTTGTCGGGATGTCGTTTCAGACTTACTATTTATATGCCCACAATCATCTTCGAGGCTTCAAGGAAAATACAAAATGAAATAAGAATTCTTCAACATCATTCCTTGCTCGTGTGGTCTCTAAAACGCTTTCGTGGGTGCATTACAATCAACTTTATCTTAATTTTTCGTAACTGTGTCTTACGCGCGGAGGCTGGAAAAGCAGACGCTCTTTTTCGTAATTAAAACGTCGCTTTGGCCTCGCGTCCTCGTTCTCAACCTGGGCAGGTGCGCGGCGGCGGCGGCGTCAGGAGGCGTAAGCGGCGGGGGGTCAGCGACGCATTAAATTGGATCATGAGAAACGGATTGCATGCCTCGACTCTTTCTCTCTTCTCTCTCTCTCTCTCTCTCTCTCTCTCTCTCTCTCTCTCTCTCTCTCTCTCTCTCTCTCTCTCTCTCTCTCTCTCCGCCTTCTCATATCCTTCCTCCCTATTTTTCCCTCGTTTCCTATCTCCATTTCCGTCTCCTGTTCCCATTCTCATTCTCCTTTTTCCTCCCTCTTTCACCTTCCCTCAGTTTCTTCCTTAGTGTCGCGTTTTCTCCCTCTCGTTTTCTTTATTATTCTCCTTTTCCTCTTTCACTTTCCCTTATTTAATTCCTCAGCTCACCGTTTTCTCTCTCTCTCTTCCTGTTTACTTCTTCCTCCCCTCGTTTGCTCCCATTCACCTCGATTTTCATCTCATTTAACTCTTCTTCCCTCTCCCCACCTCCCTCTCCTTCTCCCTCATCCCCCCTTTCCTTCCACTCAGCTCTCCTTTCCCCCCATTCCTCTCCTATCCCTCTCCTTCATCTCCTTTCCTTCTCCTCATCCCATTCTGCCGTTTAGTATCCTACCAACTTAGCTTTCCTTCATGAGCTCGGGACTTCAGGGCAAACAATCCTATTTTATGTCTTGCCTTATCCACTAAATCGTTTCCCTTGACTCTTGCTTATAAAGTCGTTGAAGAGAATATAAAAGATGATTGGCAAATTCGAAAGTGTTTCAATAATATCCAAATAAGAGAAAAATACATAATACTAATCAGCTGTTTGTCTCATCCTCCGACTGTCTCAGATTCTTTATATGTTACACGTGTCGAATATTTCACTTTTTACGAGTTTCTTTTTTTAATATCAATTTGTGTGACAGCAATTTATTTTTTCGGGACCGTCACGCGGCAAATAATTTAAACCTACCGAAAGAAATCCCAAACTCTTTCCCATTACGCTAATCAAGAGTCTGTCTTTCACGCCGAGAGGGGAAAATTCGAGCGTCCTTTTTCATGTTATTCGACGCAGCAATAAAGATCAAGTTAACTGGGACGCATCGAGGAGGACTGAGAAAAAAAATGAACACCAAAAAAAGTGACAGAATCGGACAATGCCTTTTATATATTCTTTTAAACTCACGAACTGGGATTGGAAAGTTGTGAAAGTTTTATAGTTTGAAGTTTTCGTGACTGTGAAGATGGTGACACATGGATAGTTGATGGTTGTGGTGATGGTGAAGATGGTTAGTGGGAAGTTAGTACAGGTGATGATGGAGTTAATTAGTGTACAGGTGGTCAACGGTGAGGGAAGAAAATACTCAGGTGAAGGTGATGGTATTTCTTGAGCTTGAGCGGTTATGTGTTAAGAGATAAAATAAAGTCTTAGATGAGAGCATGAAGAAGTAAATAGAAAAAATAACTTGATAACAAAAAGTACCTTCATATGTGTGTGTGTAGTGGTTATGGTGGTGGTGGTGGCGGTGGCAACACTAATAATGTTTATGAGTTTGTATGTTATGAGAGATCTGAACGTCTTTGGAGAGGGAATAAGGTAGGAGAAAGTAGTGGAATGAAATGAAAAACTTGACAAAACTTCCTGTGTGTGTGTATGTGTGGGAAGTATTAGCCGGGGTTGTTGTTATTGCTGTTGTTGTTGTTGTAGTAGTGTTGTTGTTGTGGTGGTGTTGGTGGTGGTGGTGGTGATGTACGGGCGGTGGCGCTGTGTGTGATGTGTACGTCTAAATTTTGCCTCCAGTCCGCGTGTGGTTGAAAATCTCGCTCTTTTTTGTGGCGTGTCAAGAAGATGCGACGCAGGAATCGTTTTATGACAGACCCCACCAGACAACGCCCTGTGATGAGATAGCCCTTTTGATAACGCTGGAGTTCTGAAAGGAAAGAGAGAGGGATAGAGGTAGCTGAATAAGATAGACTGACAGATATCGAGAGCAATAGAGAAAAAGAGAAGGGT
>NC_066521.1:17464262-17561762 GCF_024679095.1 Eriocheir sinensis | reverse complement strand
GGATTAAACGAAAACGAAAAAAAAGAGAAACTACTCTACAGAGAAAACAAACAAACAAAAAATGTAGAATAATATCGAATCTGATGTAGACGTTTCAATACTCTCCTCTTGAAACAATAATTAAAAAAAGAACGTTATGCAAAAAAAAGAAGGAACAGGAAATTCTGCAACATGTAGCACTACCAAGAAAACAAAGTAGAATGTTAAAAATGTCGAAGCTAGTTGTGGACGTTTCAGTACACTCCTCTTTAAACAATAATAAAAAAAAGAACGTTACACAAAACAAAAGAAGGAAAGGAAATGTTTACCATAACATGTAGCACTACCAAGAAAACAAAGTAGAATGTTAAAAATGTCGAATCCAGTTGTAGACGTTTCTATACTCTCTCGAAAGAATGCGTCAAATATAGCGTTATAGGCGTCAAATATAGGCTCCCCCATAATACACCTGCAGACCACCGCCACACAATACTACCCAGGGACCATATCGTCACCCTCATAAAATATTTGCCCAAGTAATTTTTCAGCGATTTCCAGGTTTTTGTCTACATCAATTTTTTGACATGTGACGCTCAGTTCTGTATAGTTGCCTTCGTCATTCAGGGTTTGAGTGTTCTGGAATTGGCCTTTTTATTTCTGTCTAAATCTTAAAACAAATGAGATGATGAGAGTTCTTTTATGATTTCCTGTAAAGTAGAAAATAATGACTTCGGCGGTTTGTTTACCCAGGGACCATATTCTCGAACGCTCCGCCACTTCCACACTCACAGGGTCTTGGAAGGGGCATTTGGCATTTTCAGAGATACATTTTTGTCCCTGTGGTAGTTTAACCCCTCTACATTTTTTTTCTTTTTTTTTACAGCTAAGGAGACAGTTCAAGGGCGCTACTTACTGCTCCTGAATAGAGGTCAAAGGAGAGGCCAAAAAGAGGTCAGTTTCGGGAGGAGTACCATAAACGTGAAAAAAACACCATTGAAAACCCGATTAATCTCAATTTTGGCCTTTGGAAATAGATGACATGAGAAGTGGAAGCGTTTGAGAATACTACCCAGATACTACATAACACACCTGAGCGGCCCATTCCCGGATACAGGTGTGAATTACCCGGAGATATACGGGACACGTGTGACTCATCCGATACACAGACAATGCCTCGCCCGCCCTCGTCCTCCTCGCGGGGATGAGTTCTCGCCTAAGTACAGCGAGAGCGTGGCGTAAAGGCAACGTTCGTGTGAGCAAAGTAAAGCGTGGGCATAACGAAAGGCGGGTGCTGGTCTGTATTTACACGACGTTCTGTAAAACCACTACTTGAATATGCTGGGAAACGTAGACACACACAGACACACACACAAACACACAAACACACACACACACACACACACACACAATGAAGAAGAAACACGAAAGGAGGAAGAAAGGAAAAGAAATATGGAGAGTAAGGAAGGAGGAGGAGGAGTACGGGGAATAAGAAGGCGAAGGACGAGGAGGAGAAAACAAAAACATGGAGAGTAAAGACGGAAGAGGAGGAGGAGGAGAACGGGGGAGAAGGAAGGCGAAGGCGGAAGAGAGGAAAAATTATGGAATGCAAAGAAGGAAGAAGAGGAGGAGAATGTGGACAAGAAACGCGATAGGGGAGGAGGAGGAGGAAGAGGAGGAAGAAGAAAAAACATTGAAGGTGAAGGAGGAAATGAAGAGGAGGAGAAACGTAGAGACACGCACACACACACACACACACACACACACACACAAACACTCCCCTCTCCCCTCCTACACACACACACACACACACACACACACACCGTTACACACGTCATAACAGTATATTGCGTGCATTTCAACCGACGGCTTAAACTGCAGGCAGAAAACCGTAGATTAAAGGTTAGGCGGCTATTGTGAGGCGCGATAGCTGGCTGGCATGTTTGTTTGATTCATGGAAATGCAATCAGTGAGCGTCCGTGAGCCAGGGTCCCGCCGCCATAAACTGGGAGACTATGGCCGGGAGTGTCACGAGCCTGGGAAAGTTTACGTGAAAATACAATCTTGCCCTCCCCTCATGCGCGGCCTCTAGTCCTCCTCCTCCTCCTTCGCCGCCCTCGTCTTTTTTTTCTTCTTTCCCCTCGTTCTTCTCCTCCTCCTCCTCCTCCTCGTGTTTCCTCTTCACCTTTTCTCCTCTCTTCCTCCTTCGCGGGTCTTTTCCTCTTTATTCTTTACCTTTTCATGTTTATTCCCTCTTCCTCCTTCGCTCTCCTCCTCCTCCTCGTGTTTCCTCTTCACCTTCATACTTTTTCTCCTCTCTTCCTCCTTCGCGGTTCTTTTCCTCGTTCTTCTCCTCCTCTTTCCTTTTTACCTTTCCATGTCTTTTCCCTCTTCCTCCTTCGTCCTCCTCCTCCTCCTCCTCCTCGTGTTTCCTCTTTACCTTCATGCTTTTTCTCCTCTCTTCCTCCTTCGCGTTTCTTTATCTTGTTCTTCTCCTTCTCTCTCCTCTTTACTTTTCCATATTTTATTCCCTCTTCCTCCTTCGCTCTCCTCCTTCTCCTCCTTTTCCTTCGCCTCTTTCGTGTTTTTTCTCCTCTTCCTCCTTCGCCTTTTCTTCGTTCTCTTGTATTCCTTCTGTACTCCCCATGTTTTTTTCTTTCTCCTTTCTCCTTTGTCTTCATTCTCTCCGTTTCCTCCTCTTCTTCCTTCTTTTCCTTCCATTTTTTTCCTCTCTTCCTCCTTCGCTTCCCTTCTCCCCGTTCTCTTCCTCCTCTTCCTTCTTTACCTTCCATGTTTTTTCCTCTCTTCCTCCTTCCCCTTCCTTCCCCCCGTCCTCTTCTTCTCCTCTTCCTTCTTTACCTTTGTTTTTTCCTCTCTTCCTCCTTCGCTTTCCTTCTCCCCGTTCTCTTCCTCCTCTTCCTTCTTTACCTTCCATGTTTTTTCCTCTCTTCCTCCTTCGCTTTCCTTCTCCCCGTTCTCTTCTCCTCCTCTTCCTTCTTTAGCTTCCTTGTTTTTCCTCTCTCCCTCCTTCGCTTTCCTTCTCCCCGTTCTCTTCTCCTCCTCTTCCTTCTTTACCTTCCATGTTTTTTCCTCTCTTCCTCCTTCGTCTTCCTTCTCCCCGTTCTCTTCCTCCTCTTCCTTCTTTACCTTCCATGTTTTTTCCCTCTTCCTCCTTCCTTCTTTACCTTCCATGTTTTTTCCTCTCTTCCTCCTTCGCTTTCCTTCTCCCCGTTCTCTTCCTCCTCTTCCTTCTTTAGCTTCCTTGTTTTTCTTCTCTCCTGCTCTCACGGTTTTCTCCTTATTATGTTTTGTTTGACCACTTTCCTTCTTTGTTCCTTCCTTTGTTCCTCCTTCCTCCGCCTTCTCGTGGCTCTCTCTCTCCTTCTCTTTCATCATCGTGTTATTGGTCTATTGCATCTTCCTTATTTTATGTTATTTCTCATTTTCTTCTGTTACACTTCTTCCTCATTTTGCCTCATCCCTACTTCACATTTATCACGTTGTTCCTCTTCTCCTGCTTCTTCTTGCACATTCTTCTTTATTTCCTTCTTTTGTCACCTCTTCATACACGTTTCCATCCTCCTCTTTCCTCTTCGTTGCCCTCGTTTTCCTCCTCCTTGTTTTAGTATACCTTCTTCCCGTCTTCCTTCTCTTATTTTTTGTTCTGTTATTCCTCTTATTCCACTTCCTTCTTTCTGTTCTCATTTCCTTTGTGCTTTATTTCCTCCCTTTTCATTGTCATGATCGTGCTCTTCTACCTTTTCCTTCCCCTCTTCCTCTTTCTTCTTTCCTCCTGTCTCATCTCTTTCTCCTCTTTGCATTTTGATTTCCTCCTTTTTCCTTTCTTTCCATCCTGTCGTGTTTCATTTCCTCCTCCTCACTGCAGTCTGATCCCTTTTTTATTTTTATTTTGGCTTCTTCCTTTTCCTTGCATTTTGGTTCTCCTTTTCCTCCTGTTTTACTTCTTTATTTCATTCTCCTCCTCCTCCTCCTCCTCCTCCTCCTTCTTTCCTTTCTCTTGTTTCATTTCTCCTTCGTCGCATTCTAGCTCTCCTTTTCCTTCGTTTCCCGTCTCACCTTTTCTAACTCTCCTTCTTTCTTTCCCTCCTGTTCCTTCTTGCCTCCTGTTCTTGCGAAGCCTTGAGGGACGAGGTCACGGTAGAATCTTAAAGCCTTCAGGCGTAAAGGTGCTGTTGGTGTCGCCGGTAATCCTCGCATTGGCCTTGACTCGCATCTTTGGTTTCGCTGCAAATTGGGAACACAAGGACACGGGTAAAAGATCTCATAGCTGGTAATGTTATCCTTGCCTTTCCACCACTCTCTCCCTCTCTCTCTCTCCCTCTCTCTCTCCAGCTGCGTCGTCAAGGTTTTCCTGGTATTCGCGCCCCCTTGCACTCTTCACCTCCTTTCTCCTCTTTCTTCTTTTTTGCTATCTTCCTTTTCTTCCTTCTTCTTTCCCCTTCTCTTCGTATTTACACTTGTCAGTCTTTCCCTATAGACCGTTTTGCCACTATTGCCGTTTTGCTGGTTAACGATCATATTCCTTACCATCTTCTCCTTTCACGTCCTTCCTCTTTCACTTTCTCTTCTTCACACGGCTGGTTAGTGTTCATATTCCTTGCTATCTTCTTTTTCTTCCTTCTTCTTTCCTCTTCGTCTTTATACATCACAACCTCTCACTATAGACCGTTTTGCCATAGGGTAGCTGGTTAATGTTCATACTTTTTGCAAACTCCTTTCACATCCTTCTTTCCCATTCTTCACACCTCGCAACCTTTCACTCTACCATCATATCATAGGGAGGATGGGTAACGATCAAACTCCTTGCTGTATTCTCCTTTCTCCTCCTTCATTTTCGTTTTCTTCTCCTTACTCCTCCTCCTTTCCCCTTCTCCTCCTCCTCTTCAGACTTAGCTACCTCTCACTAGGTCGTCATCCCATGGGAGACTCGGTAACGATTCCTGGTCGGTAGATGTTGTAACCTGATCTCCGTTAGGTATTCGCTTCTCCCTTGGTCTCCGGTCTCATCGCTGCCAGGGAGATTAAGGTCGTCACACCGGCACAATAGACCCGCCGAAGCACCAGTAGTCACAGCGGCACAATAGATAGACAAAGGTAAGCGCCGCTACTGACCAAACCACTGCTGCCGCCATGACCGCTGCACTCAATGGGTAATCGACACACACACACACACACACACACACATGCAATTGTAATATCAGCGAGCAAGTGTTACCGACAAGTTTGAAGGTCACCGCATATTCAGTAAAATCATAAAAAAAGTGAAAATATTATAAAAACGGTTAAAAGAAAAAAAAAGAGTATATTCCGCAGTAGGAACAGAATATTAAAAAAACAAAATTGTCGTTTACGGATTATAGTTCATTGTTTCGCTTTTATTTTTTTTTTATGTGTGTTTTGCATATGAACGGGAATAATAGTGTGTGTGTGTGTGTGTGTGTGTGTGTGTGTGTGTGTGTGTGTGTGTGTGTGTGTGTGTGTGTGTGTGTGTGCTCTCTCTCATTTATTTTTTTCTTTTCTTCTCGTTTTCTTACTTTTCTTTTTCTTTTCTTTTTTCTTTTTTTCCCTTTATTAATTCTTTTCCTTTTCCTTTAGTTCTTTTTTTTTATTTTTCTTCTCTTTTTCCTCTCATTTCATTTCCTCTCTTTTCTTTTCCTCTCCTCTCCTCTCCTCTCCTCTCCTCTCTCTCTCTCTCTCTCTCTCTCTCTCTCTCTCTCTCTCTCTCTCTCTCTCCTACCCCCTCCCCTCTCTCACACTCCCCTCTCACGCCCTCCCCCCCATATCTCTCTCTCCCCTCACTCTCTTACACACATTTGAGAACTTTCATAACATAGCGTACACATATATATATTTTTTGGAAGTAGACAAATTTGCTCAAAAAGTAATTGGACAGCGAGCGTCAGATGTGATAACGTGATTACTCTGCGAGGGACGAGCGCGATACTAATGCAATGATGGAATAAATCAAACCCCGCGTTGTTTATTGTTTGGAAAATAATATATCGAATTCAAACCTTTATGAACGAATATTCTACAGTGTTAAGCGTACCAATTACTCTCTCTCTCTCTCTCTCTCTCTCTCTCTCTCTCTCTCTCTCTCTCTCTCTCTCTCTCTCTCTCTCTCTCTCTCTCTCTCTCTCTCTCTGTTAATGTTTGTCTGTGTCTCTGTATGTATTTATGTGTCTCTCTATGTATGTATGGATGGATGGATGTTGGCTTTGTGTCTGTCTGTTTGTCTGTGTCTGTCTGTCTGTCTGAATGTATCTCTCTCTCTCTCTCTCTCTCTCTCTCTCTCTCTCTCTCTCTCTCTCTCTCTCTCTCTCTCTCTCTCTCTCTCTCTCTCTCTCTCTCTCTCTCTCTCTCTCCCGAACACAATAACAACAAAAATGACCACTGACAGACAACCACAGGCGCCGTTAATTGCATGCAACATCCAAGTGAACAAATTAACGAGTACAGGAATGAGTCAATTTGGGACTTAATTAGTTTATCTATTAATTAGTGCGCTTAGCCTCCAATCACTTTTTGAAGCTTGGGGATGAGTGTCTCGTAATGAGCCGTGATTCACCATTATCGTCATTATGAGGGTTGTTATTATCGATATTATTATTATTATTATTTTTTATTATCATTTTTGTATATGTTTAGATTGAATAAGTAGCAGTAGTAGCATCAGTATAAGTGGTAGTAGTAGTAGTAGTAGTAGTAGTAGTAGTAGTAGTAATAGTAATAGTAGTAGTAGTAGTAGTAGTAGTAGTAGTGGTGGTGGTGGTAGTAGTAACAGTAACAATAATAATAAATGTGGTAGTGGTCGCAATAGTTATACAATTACCACCACCACCACAACCACCACCACCATCACAACCACCACCACCAACAACAACAACAACCACAACCTACACAAATAGACGTTCCGACATCAACATAATGGAAGCCTTTCATCTTACGTCCGTCTTTTTTTTTTCTTCTATTCTTCATCCACTTTGGCGTTGCATTCTTACCTTATGCGATGCTCTTCCTCCTCCTCCCCCTCCTTTTTCCTCCTGTTCTTTCCATTATTCCTCCTCCTCCTCCTCCTTCTCCTCTTCCTCCTTCTCCTCTTCCTCCTCCTCCTCGTCCTCCTCTTCTTTATATTATTTCCCTGTCCTCTTTATCCTCCTTCTCCTGTTCTTTCTATAATACCTCGTTCTTCTCCTTTTCCTCGTCCTCCTCCTTTCTCCTCCGCCTTCTCCTCTTCCTGTTCTTTCTGTTATTCCTCCTCCTCCTCCTTCTCCTCTTCCTCCTTCTCCTCCTCCTCCTGTTCTTTATAAATTATTTCCCTGTCCTCCTCTGTCTCCTTCTCCTTCTTCTGTTCTTTCTATAATTCCTCCTTCTCCATCTCCTCTTCCTCGTCCTCATCCTTTCTCCTCCGCCTCCTCCTCCTCTTCCTGTTATTTTAATTATTCCTCCTCCTCCTCCTCCTCCTCTTCTTTTATCTTCTTCCCCACTCATACGTTTCTGCTAAGAGGAGATTTGGTATTATGGATATAATTTTTTGTATTTAGAGAGAACCAACAAATATTTCTGAGCAAGCGAGCAGCAGAGAAATAGATAGCTAGATAAATACTTGAAGAAAGAGACTGAGAGACAGAAAACAGACAGAGGAAGACAGAGACAGCCCCGGCCCCCTCTCCATCCTCCTCCTCCCGCACACCTGAGAATCACCTTGAATTTAATTAGCGGCGTTGGGATGCAGGTACGCGCGCTGTGAGAGACGAAGGCGGGTCAAAAATGTTCGCGAATTATTTCTTGAGCGATATTCTTTTCAGGCGAGTCCCCCCCTAAAACACCTCGCACGAAAACGTAAGAGGGTCGTCGCCAGGAGAGTGCTTTCCATCACCGGCCAGACGAAGGTGACTCTCCTTGACGTATATAATTCTAGAAAGCGTTAGATATATATGGCTATTCTATGGTGATATATTCCTCCTAAGAGCTTACGTTTTCATTTTCTTCTTTTTCTTTTTTCTTTCTTTTTTTTGTTTTCCGTTCTCTCCTTTTCTTCTTCGTTTTTCTTTTTTCTTTTTCTTTTTCTTTTTTTCTTCATTGTTTTCTGCTTTTTTCATATTTTATCTTTTTTTCTTCCATTTCTGCTTTTTTTCTTCTTTTCTTATTCTCTATTCTTTTCTTCTTCTTCTTCTTCTTCTTCTTCTTCTTCTTCTTCTTCTTCTTCTTCTTCTTCTTCTTCTTCTTCTTCATCTTCTTCTAACTACTATTACTACTACTACTACTACTACTACTATCTCTTATATTCTTGTTTTTTACATTCATAGACACGGTAAGAGAATGTATCAGTGGTCTAATGGCCAAGAAAACGAGGGATCTACATACTAAACGCTCCGAAACAAACTATATCGTAGGATCAAAACCATTTACGAACGAATCTGAACCCTCTCCGTGGGATCGAAGCGCTTTCCACGAGGATACACGGATACTGGGAGAGGAGGAGGAGGCGACCGAGGCTGCGGGCTTACGTGGGAGGGAGGGAAACGAAAGGAATTAAACCCTCCCAGATGCAAAGGAATTCAGTACGTGGGAGGAGACAAGAGAAAGCAGCAATTAGACCCTCCAACATGCATAGGAAAATAACGTTAACAAAAGATAAACAAAGTAGTGAATAATAACAGGTGAAAAATCTATACTCGGTCCATATTTAGTTCATACTTCGAGGTCAAGAACGAAAGATGAAAACAGAGACAGTATTTGTACCTTTATTCTTGTTACGAAAACCAAAGTAAAGGATAAATAGAGGAAGCAAGAACAACACAAACAAAAGGAAATATATCGAGAGTGAAATATATACCCTTATTCTAGAACCGAGATCAGGAGAAAGGAAAAAAAAGAGGATGTGAGAAGAGAGAAAACAGTCATTTGAAGGGGAAGAATCTATAAAAAGAAATAGAGGAAGCAAGAACAGCACAAACAAAAGGAAATATATCGAGAGTGAAATATATACCCTTATTCTAGAACCGATATCAGGAGAAAGGAGAAAAAAGAGGATGTGAGAAGAGAGAAAACAGATATTTGAAGGGGAAGAATCTATAAAGAGGAAGCAAGAAGGAATACAAACTAAGGAAAAATAGAAACAAATAGGAAAAAAAAATATACCCTTGGTCTTCCAAACCAAAACCAGAAGAAGGGAGAAAAAAAAGAGGACAGAAGGAGAAAGAAAAAAACACAAATGAAAGGAGAAAATTGATAAGGAGAGATTCAGGAAGCAAAAGGAACAGAGGAAAAAAAAATCTTGCAACTGAAAATCAGGAAAAAAGGAGAGGAGAAAAGGGAAAGAAGAAGAAAAACACAAATCAAGGGAAAAATCTATAATTATTCTTCGTTCGCTCTCTGTTTCGAGGCCGGGCTCGATGCGCTTCTCTCTCGCCATTTGAATTTGCGATGAAAGCGAATTCAAGGACGTTACAAGATTTTTTTTCGATTCAGTCTGATCGAACGCTAAGTGGCTGATGCATTCTGCTAGGGAAAAAAAAAGGCGAGAGAGAGAGAGAGAGAGAGAGAGAGAGAGAGAGAGAGAGAGAGAGAGAGAGAGAGAGCATTCCACCCACCGATCCAGACAGAAAAATGCAGACAGATAAGCGCACACACACACACACACACACACACACACACACACCGATATTTCAACCAATCTTTCAAACAACAACTAGTAGAAAATATGTGTTGTCAAATGAAAAAAAAACAATAGTAACAATGATATAAACAATTTGGACAATAGAAAATGATAAATGTTCCTCAGCGTCCCAAAGTACCACACAATAATATATATATAGGTTTTTTTTTCACGCCGCCAACCAGAGTAAAAAAAAAAATAACCAAATGGAAATTTCATTTTTCAACCCATAAAATTAATAATATAGAAAAAAACTAATTATTCGCTGTAGTTTGATTCCGCGAACTAATTAAATTATTCTATTAAGCTTTATCTGATGTTGCGCAGTGTTAGCGGTTAGTAGTAGTAGTAGTAGTAGTAGTAGTAGTAGTAGTAGTAGTAGTAGTAGTAGTAGTAGTAGTAGTAATAGTAGTAGTAGTAGTAGTGATGGTGTAGTAGTAGTAGTAGTAGTAGTAGTAGTAGTAGTAGTAGTAGTAGTAGCAGAAGCAGCAGTAGTAGTAGTAGTAGTAGTAGTAGCAGAAGTAGCAGTAGTAGTAGCAGAAGTAGTAGTAGCAGTAGCAATAGTAGTAGTAGTAGTAGCAGTGGTAGTAAGAGCAGTTCAGTAGTAGCAGCGGCAGAAATAGCAGCAGTAGTTCCAGCAGTAGTAAAAGCACTTGTGAAAGCAGTAGAAACAGCAGCACCAACAACAGCCGCAGTAGCAGAGGAAGCAACAATTCTAACTTCCCTAAACTATGCACCCAGGTCCCATGCACGCTGGCGGTGGAGTGGGTGGCGGGCGGGCGTGTGTGGGTGAACGGGAATGTGGGCGTGTGTGTTACAGCCGTGGGCGTGTGGCGTGTGTGGCTGGAGGGTCGCAGCTCTTCCTCTGATCCTTGTTGAGAAATTGCTTTGTCAATCACGAGAGGCGGCGACACGAGAGGTTGAGGGCGCGTGTGACGGCCGAGAGGCGAGGAGAGGCCGCCGCGCTAACGTTGCAAAAATATGCGAAATGTGTCCCTCTTTTCCGGCCGCTGGGAACGAACTAGAAAGGGAAACGACCGAAGAAAAACGGGATAAATAGGCAGACGTGACTTTTTTGACCCTCTGAAGTCAGGGCCACACGTCACGCTGCTTAACGGAGGGAGTTACGAGAGAGTTAAGTCACTGCCATGGCTTGTGAGGGCAGCACTAACTCACTTCACGTTCATAAGGGGATCCAGTTCGTTGGGGTCTCTTATTAAAGGTTGTTCTAGTTCGTTTAAGATGTTTTATGCGTCCTGATGCTTTTAGTCTACGCTTCGCTGGTCTAGAATTACTTAACGTATGAAGTCGCAAACAGCATAGGGGATCCAGTCCCTTAGGTTCTCATATTAAAGGGTGTTCTTGTCCGTTTAAGATGTTTTATGCGATCATCGTCTATCCTGGTTCTTTCACTCTAATTTTCGTTGTACAAGAATGGTTTTAGTGTATGAATTCGCAAACAGCAACGGGGATCCAGTCTTTGGGTTCTCGTATTAAAAAGTTTTCTAGTTCGTTTAAAATATTTTGTGCGTTCTGAGTTTACCCTTCTGCTTTTATTCTACGCTTCGCTGTTCCAAAATTCCTTAACGTATGAATTCGCAAACAGCATAGGGGATCCAGTCTTTGGGTTCTCGTATTAAAAAGTTTCTAGTTCGTTTAAAATATTTTGTGCGTTCTGAGTTTACCCTTCTGCTTTTAATTCTACGCTTCTCCGTTATAGAATTACTTAACGTATGAATTCCCAAACAGCATAGAGGATCCAGTCTTTTAGGTTCTCATATTAAAGGATGTTCAAGTCATTTTAAGATGTTTTATGCGTTCATCGTCTACCCTGGTTCTTTTATTCTATGTTTCTCTGTTATAGAATTGCTTAACGTTTGAAATCGCAAACAGCATAAGGGATCCAGTCCTTTAGGTTCTCGTATTAAAGGGTGTTTTAGTACGTTTAAGATGTTTTGTGCGTTCTCAGTCCACCCTGGTACATTTACATTACATTTCGCTGTTCTTAAATTATTTCATTGTACAACTTCGCAAACAGCAGTGTCATTAAGCCGAGAAAACTATGATCATTGCGCAAAGTAAACCACCCGACAATTACAAGATAAAGTGGCTGAAAATTGACCTCATTAACAACTTTACTGCTGGAAGGGTTTGCATAATGAGTGTCGGCCGGCCTGCGTGTGTGTGTGTGTGTGTGTGTGTGTGTGTGTGTGCGTGTGTGTGTGTGTTAACATTGGCACTAGGGACAGGCACCGTGTACTCACAGTTTGGACACGGACGATCAAACGGGATAAAAAAAAGAAAGGTCAGCTACTCCGGATACAAGCAAGAACCAATAGGGCAAAAAAAAAAAAAAAAAAAAAAAACGGAAAAAAGACGCGAGCATGCTTAATCATCATAAAATACACAGACAGACAAACGGGGGGAAGAAAATGATGAAACGAAAGAGGACGACGAGAATAAAAACGAAACAAAATATTAACTTCTACTGACACTGAAGTAGACAAATAGACGGAAAAGAAAAAAAAAATAACGAGCATACTTGAACTTCAGAAAAAAATACTAGACAGAAAAAGGGAGAAAAAAAAGACGAAAATAAAAAAAATTAAAATGATGTTAACTCCCCCAGACAAAAACGAAAAATTAGGAAAGGAAAAAAAAACAAGCACAAAGTTAATCATCAGTAACTACTCGAGCCAAAGAAACCGGATGGAAGTAATGATAAAAACGAAAGAGAACCAGAAACAAAAAAGAAACCAATTAGAAAAAGGAAAAGAAAACGAACACAATAACAGAAAATACACGACAAACGGAGTGATAAATTAATGAAAAGCGAAAGAGAATGAATAAAAACAACAAAATATCAATCAGGGAAAGATAAATTGGGTATACCTAAACAAAAACAAAAACAACAGATAAAGTGGACGAAATAAATGAAAAAAGCGAATGATCAGGAAGAATAAAAATAGGAATGTTGAAAAAGAAGAAAAAAATGGGTATACTGAGCTCGGGACAGACAGACAGCGTGCACACAAATAAAAAAAACGAAAGAGTAGGAAGAAAATAAAGAAAAAACAATTAGAAAAGAAAGAAAAAATAGGTATACTGAACTCGCGACAGACAAACGAAGTGAAAAAAAACAATAACGAAAAAACAAACGAAACAGGACTAGAACAAAAAAAAAGAAAAGCAAATTGAAAATACATGAATAAAACCAACATACTTATAGAAAAAAAAGTACTCGAACAGATAAACGGAATGCAACCCCCCCACCCCCCCCCCCCCCCAAAAAAAAAAAAAAAACACGAGGTCAAGCTTAATTTCTACCCATCACGCATTCGGCTCATCAATAGTTCTCGGCACTGTGATAAAGGAATGAAGAATCTCTCGCCGCACCGCCTCGTTCGTGCTGTCGAGGTTGTAAATTTAAGACACACTCAAAGCACTTCTAAGGCGCCCGTTGAGGAAGAAAGTTTGGTTCATGTTTATTAGTTAAGAAGTCGCATTATTTTTCTTTTTTTTTTGCTTGGTGGTTGGTGGGCGTTGCTAATTTGTGTGAGGTTGTGAGTACAGCGCCTTCTACTTTTACTACTGCTACATTTTTAACCCTGTCACCCCTTTCTCACCGGAATTATATATATTTCAACCAATTAAGTCTGGCTCCACGCTCCACGCCTCTGCCCTTTCTCTCCCTGGTCTCCTTTCTACTACTACTACTACTACTACTACTACTACTACTATTATTACTACTACTACTACTACTGCTGCATATATTTACCACTACTACTACTACTACAACTACTACTACAGTGATGATTTTTCTATTGCTCTTACTAATGATGCTCCCATTTCCACTGCTTAAAACTCGAAAAAAAAGGAGAAATACTAAAGAAAGAAAAAAAGTAAGAGGACAAACTTGGGTTGATAAGATTAACTAATGAAAATAAAGGTATTTACATTCTTTTAAAAACTAACCTGTTGTCACTACGCTTGCATATACTTTGGCTAAAATAAATGCAAGAAAAAGAAGAAACACTAAAAAGAGAGAGAGATAAAGAGTAAGAGAACACACAAGGAACAATAGGATTAACAACAACAACAACAACAACAAGAACAAAAATAAGGTTAAGTTGCTTTCTTTCAAAACTTCAACACACACACACACACAAAAAAAAAAAATGGCAAAAAAATGTAAGAAAAATAAAGAAACACTAAAAAGAGAGAAAAAAAAATTAGAGAACCGACTAGGAACAATAGGATTAACAACAACAACAAGAAAAATAAGTTAAAAGTTCCATTTTTTCAAAACTGCAATATACACACACACACACACACACACACACACACACACACACACACTAAAAAAAATACAGCAAACGAAAAACGCGAAACAATCTGAACAAACGAAAAAAATTAAATAACACACACAAGGCAAGGCGTCAATGATCCAAACTTAAACACCAGAAAAAGAAACTCACACACACACACAAAAACCCCAAACCAAAAAAAGCTAAATAGTGTAGTTTGACCATAAATACGAGACACTAACTTTCTGCGTCCCTCCCCCGCGCCCTTCATCCCTCCTTCTGTCCTTCTTTCCCGCCAACTTTATTATGACAAACTGAAGCAAGAACACGAAACTTGGGAGCCTTATTAGGAGGCCTGATTATGCGCGGCTGCAGGGAGGGGGAAGGAGGAGAGGGAAAGGAGAGGAAGAGAATACGAAAGGGAGAGAAATGTGGGTCGACGCTCATGATTAAGGGAGAGGTGAAGGAGAAGAAGGAAAGGGAAGGATGGAGGAATGGAGAGAGTGGAGATAAAGGGAGAGGTGAAGGAGAACGAGAGGGAGAGAAGGAGGAATGGAGAGGGAGAGGGGGAGAATGCAAAGGCGAGATTATGGGGTTTTAAGGTCATGGATTCAGGGAGACGTGAAGGGGAAAAAGAAGGGGAGGTAGAAGAGAGAAGGAATAATAGAGGTAGAGGGAGAGGAAGAGAGGGAGATAGAAGGAGAGGGAGAGAATGCAACAGGGAGAGCGATGCAGTTGGACGCTGATAGGAGAGTTGGAGGAGGAAAGGGAGGAGAAGGTGGAAGAGAGAATATGCGAGAGGGAGAGGGACGTGAGATGACGCTCATGGTTAAGAAAGAAATGAAGGAGGAAGAAAAGGAAGAGGGAGCGGTAAAGGATATGGAGAGAATGCGAAAGGGAGAGAGATGTATGTGGTTTGACGCTGACGGCTGAGGGAGAGATGAAGGAGGAAGGAAGAAGGAAGGGGAGGTGGAGGGGAGGGAAGGGTAGTTATGGAGGGGGAAAGAGAGGGTGGTGGTGGTGGTGGTGGTGGTTATAATGAAACTTAAGAAGCCCTCCATCATACCCTTACGACAGATATGAGCCTTATTTCGTCTCTCTCTCTCTCTCTCTCTCTCTCTCTCTCTCCTTATTAAGCAACACCTACCACTAATGAGCTGAGTTTTATCAAAGGAACACTCACGTCTAACGGACACAGAGATGATAAGAACTCGTTAATCACCTTCCTTCACATCATTTACACAGCTTTCACTTCCACCGCGGACAAGTAAAGTAGAATAAACATCAAGATAATAACTAATAACAAGATAATCCGTCGTTAAACCAGTATAAATATGCATAGCAAGACATAATTAGACCAAACTACTCAACTAGCACTTATAAAAAAAACATTTTCTTTTTTTTTAGTGTGTGTGTGTGTGTGTGTGTGTGTGTGTGTGTGTGTGTGTGTGTGTGTGTGTGTGTGTGTGTGACAAATACTGCAGAATAAATCCACACTCCCATCACACGGTGTCACTATTAACACAAACAAACGTGACCCCGAGTTCGAAACCCTCGTCCAACCCTTCCCCTATCTGCCATTTCCAAGCCGTCACCTCCTATGCTTTATGTCCGCGTCCCTCTCTCTCTACACACCTTTATTTACACCTGCACCAGCAACCTCTCACTTGTGTTCACCTGGATCTAGTAAGGGTACATAGGGGACATTATTAAGCCACTATGGGAGCGCTTAACGAGGCTGTGGAGGCGTATCATCAGGCGTATCACCGACGATTATCTCTTCCCAGGTGCGTTTAGTGCGGTTTTATGCTCTCGTTTCTCACCCGTTGCGCCTTCATAACGTAAGCGCTCGTAACAAGCTATCCGACGACGCTGTTTTCTCGGCTCCTCGTCCTCCCTCGCACCCTCGCCAAGGATATATTATCGTATCCTCGCGTGTTATCGTTTACCCGCGCGCCTCTGGTCATAATCCGCAGCAAAATCATGAGTCTCAGTAAATCTTTCCCTAAGCGACTAAAACCCACGGGAATTCTTCTTCGTATCGCTTCATTGCACTCCTACCCGGCTCTCCCTCCCTCCCTCCCTCCCTCTTTATCTCCTGCCTCTTTTCTTTCGTTTATCCTTTCCTCTCCTCCTCTTGCACCCTCGCCTGCATCTCTCATCTCCCATTCCTCCTTCACTCCGTTCCCTGTACTCCTTTCTTCCGTTCTTTAAGCCCTTCCCTCCTTTATCGCCTTCCTCTCCTCCTCCTGTTCCCTCACCTACATCTCTCATCTCCCATTCCTCCTTCACTCCGTTCCCTGTACTCCTTTCTTCCCTTCTTTAACCCCTTCCCTCCTTTATCGTCTTCCTCTCCTGCTCGATATTTTCCATCCCTCTCTCCTGCATAATCATCATCATATTCTCTCTCTCTCTCTCTCTCTCTCTCTCTCTCTGATCTTGTGGCCTACCCTTCCTCACTTTGAAATCTGATAAAGTACACCACAAAAGCGCTGTCGCCTCACGAGCTAAGTTACGAAGCTTCGGACCACATCCTCGTGAACCGAAGCACCAAATAGTTAAGAGGATCAGCGTCGACTTAAGTTAATATTACAAAACAGTACTAAAATCTTCCTAGCATACATAACACAGGGACTAAAGCGCCGCATTCTGTTCATGGTGCTTTCAACGTGAGGTTATAAATCGTCAACATCTATAACGTAACAAACTACCGAGGATCCAAAACACTATACGACACTCAAGAGGAAAGTTTCGTTTAGTCGGCGCAACATCTGTGGTCATTTGCCGGTGCACTCAGAGGACATTACTACAACTGATACAGACCAGCATTGTCATGTCATACACTAAGGTCTATCTACGTCATGTCAGTAAAGTAACAAATCATTATCCTTATATATAATTGAAACCACCGAGAACATGGCATCACTTTAACCCTCCATTACCCCGCCACACGTCAAGACCCCCTCCAGTATCTGACCTTTTGTTCCCCCCTGACCAGCCATGCCAGATTATCGTACTCGGAGCTTCATATTTACCGGTTTCTGCCCCATAACTATTGCCAAGAAACTGCAATAATTACCCATTTTCACGTTAACTATATACCAAGCCAGTTATTAGGGCGGAGGAGACAGTTTTGGGGTTGGAAATCAGCAAACATAAAAGGTGAAGTACGAGAATCTGGCAACGTTGCCCCTGACCAGCCCCTCCACCTACCCTCCAACGCCAGCTGTCAGATGTCAGCGAGGAACTAAATTTGTCCAGTTCAATGTTTAAAAGTGCATGAATAGCAAGGTTTATGACTTTTCAGGGAAGGCGACGTAGTTTTTATTAATAGCACTACGTACATTTGTCAAATATCAGTGTTTTCTTGTTTCTTTAAAGTGTAAGCGGTTGTTTTCTGAGATAACTGCGGAAAATAAGTACCGCTCGTCATGGCTTCTCTCCTCCCCATCCCCCATCCACGCCCACTGATATTATGTACAACACTTTCCTCGATACAGAGCTGTTGATAGTGGCATTACAATACATTGGTTAAATATTCTTGTTAGCGTGTTCCTGAGAGGGACCGTCGAGTGGTGTCTAGAATGACGGGAAAATAATTACCGCTTTCATCATGGCTCGACACTTCTCCCCTTCAGTTCACGCCCACTGACATGATCTCCAGCACTTTCCTCGATATTTATTGCTACAAAACCGAGAACGGAGGCCAAACAAACACCGCCACGCATGACTAGACTGCTAATCATAGGCCTTTTGATCACCGCGACAAAATTTCCTGAAACTTCGCCTCGTGTGTTCGAATTTACGAGTGCGCATCCGAACGTTAATTTCGAATCCTCAAGGTACACGCCAGCACGATCGGACGGACTGAACACGGAAGAACACTTGAAAGAGAATAGTAAGCAGAGGTTGTACACAAAATAAGAAACATGACCCTGAACCTTATCAATAACTATCCTAAACTATCAATTATTTGCTCGTTCTGTCCCCCCCCCTCCCCCTTCCCTGGTTCCTTCTCTTTCTTTCCTAGGTTTGCCACGCTTTCCTCATCCACTCTGTACCTCCCCTCCCTTCCCTGTCCCTCTCTACCTCCCTTCTCTTCATCGCTACACTTCCCTCCGTCTTTGTACCTCACTTCCATCTTCCCTTCACTTCACTGACCATCTGTTCGCCCTTCCTCTCCCTCCCTTCACTTCCCTGCATCTCATTTCTCTCCCTCCCTTCACGTCGCTGTTTCTCCTCCTCCCCATCCCTTCACTTCTCTCTTCCTCTGTCCTACTTCACTTCTCTTCCCTTACCCCCCTCTATCTCATTTTCTGCACTCTTCCTACTCAGACCTGGAGTTCGTGAGCAAGAGAACGAGGATCCTTGACAAAACACTTCCCTCGGTCTTTCAACTCCCTTCCCGCCCCCACACCACCACGCTAACCTCCCTGCATCTGTGGTTCCCTTTCTCCTGCTTCCCTTCCAGACATGTCAAGGCTACAGCGTGCTTGAGTTCGTTGATTATGCAGAGCCCTGACCATCACTCACCTCGACTCTGGGGCTGCTGGCGCGGGAAGACTGACGATTGAAGTCCCACACACTCTTGCTTCAGTTTGTTGATCTTTGGGACGTTCAAGGCGGTTTTACTCACCTTTTTTCAAGTCTCTACAGATAGTCTCTTTACTTCCTTACTTACAGAGGCTGAAACGTCACTTGATTTGCATGATTTTCTACGACTAATTCAAAACACTCGCGTACGTAACCGCCGGCGGGCATACTTGAGGCGCTTGAAAACGGAGGAAAGCGCCACCTGTCGACAAGGAGAGGAACTATAAAGGAAACTCTTGCCATGTTCTTAATTTCTCGTTTTTCTCTTGGTCGAGCATTGGTATCAAGGTATTTCTAGACGATAAAACGACTGGTATAAGTATATCCGAATGAAAAGGACGAGTTTTTATTAGTTTACTCCTCGTTCTTCATTTATTTGCCAGTATCGGCGGCGGCTTGGCAATCCCTCCGTTTTCACCTCATTTCACTAAATCACGCCCGAGCGAACATTTATTTTCCTTTCGTGTTGCCTTCGCCTCGGACAAAATTAACAGTTTGCCATTAAAAAATCACAAAACAAATGACCGCAAAGAAAACGAGGTGCACAACTACGAACAATACTCTTCCATGTACTTCAATCAATACCTACTACTACTACTACTACTTCTACTACTACTACTACTTCTACTCTTTTTCCTCCTGCTACTTTTACTACTACTACTGCTACTATTACTTTTTTTTTTACAGCAAGGGAGGCAACTCAAGGGCAAAAAAAAAAAAAAAAAAAAAAAACGGACAAAAAGAGGCTACTACTACTACTACTACTACTACTTCTAAATCCACGTACCTGGGGCTCGTGCACGCTCTGTTTACCTTCACTGCCATCGCTCTCGCTCCTCCCTGCATGGTCGCGCGGCAGCCGTCGAGTCCACTTACATTTGGCTCCCCACATGTTGCATTCTCAGGGACAGGGTGGAATTTGCGTGTGCCTCCATGTGTGTGTGTGTGTGTGTGTGTGTGTATGTGTGTGTGTGTTGATCGAAGGCTTCATACAAGGGGTTCCATTTGGAGTCACGGGTACAAAGTGGCTACGCGTCTGCTTCTTGGAAATTTCGTGTTTGGTGCGTGAAGGATTGTGACGTGTTGTTGTTATTGTTTATGTAGTAGTAGTAGTAGTAGTAGTAGTAGTAGTAGTAGTAGTAGTAGTAGTAGTAGTAGTAGTAGTAGTAGTAGTTGTTGTTGTTGTTGTAGATGTAGTTGTTGCTGTTGTAGTTGTTGTTCAAGTTGGAATTTAGGGGTATACAGTTTTCATACTTACGTTTATGTTTATCTGCGTGAATCGACTCGTGTGTGTATGTATTTATGTGTATGTATTTATGTGTGTGTGTGTGTGTGTGTGTGTGTGTGTGTGTGTGTGTGTGTGTGTGTGTGTGTGTGTGTGTGTATACTTAAAACATCGTTGGCAGAGGGAAAGATACACACACACATCGTCATATTATTCGCGACCCCAGAAGGAAATTGCGAAAACATTTATTTTAACAATGATAATTCCATCTATCACAGCGATGCACTACCTGTGTGCTGTCCCTACAGTACGATACATTACAAAAAGTACCCATCGCATTCCCTACAGCACGTGGGAGGAGAGACAGAACGTAATCCAGAGTGCAGTAGAAACGCTGGTAGAGGAGAGAACATATATTAGAGAAACTGTGGCTTAGACAGTAAACTCGACCATCTGCTGTGTATAAATATTGAAAACCTTTCCATTCCGCTCAAGATTAAGAGTGTAATGTGTGTGGGGGGCCGGGGTGGGGGCGGGGGGGCGGGGGGAGGGGGAGGGGGGGCAGGCTGCTCGCTGGTGCTACGTGGGAGTGGTAATGAAGTAGTTTTCATTATGTACAAAAATACAAGCTAGGACATTTTTTTGAGAGTAATATTTTCGGGGCGATTGAGCAACGTTTAACACTTAACGACGTCACACAAATCACTATCATGACCCAGACGGCCGAGGAGCACCAATATGGCGCCTCTCACCTGCCCGCCACCTGTCTCGCGTGTCCAGTCTCAGATGCAAAGCCAATCCTGAACACCTGAGCTTGTTTTAGGACACCTGGCGACACTACCACCTGCTCCACGCCACACCTCCACACCCTTGGGACATCCGGGGACTTTCACACCCTTTAGGACACGAAAAGGACACGTTTGGGGTTCATAAAGGGGGTATTTGAGAATGAGACACCATATAGTACCTTTAGAATGTCCATAAAAACACGTTCACTTAACCTGGAATTGGATTTTACGTTTAATGTATGTCTGGCTATTTAAAGAGGTCGGTGTGTGAGTCTCATTGTTTACTTACTTTTATTATTTATATATTTACTCGTTAAGAGGAATTTTATGAGGTGGCTTTGATGTTCGTGGATGATTTACGATTTTGTTGTTGTTGTTAGGGACTGTTGCTGTGTGTTAGTATATATGTGTGTGTGTGAGGGGTGGTAGTAGTAGTAGTAGTAGTAGTAGTAGTAGTAGTAGTAGTAGTGGTAGTGGTAGTAGTAGTAGTAGTAGTAGTAGTAGTAGCAGAGGCAATGAAAGAGTCGTAAAGAAAATGAGAAGGAGGACTGGCAGAAAGGCGGACAGGGAGAGAAAGGGCAAAGAAAGGGCTGAGGTATGGCGCGTGTAGCCTGACCTGATGGCTGAAATAAATGTAATGGCGCGTAACTCCAGCGAGAAAGGGGTTACGGGGTTAAAAATGAAGCGTTGGAATGTACCTGTCAGTGTGTGGGATAGGTGGGTTACTGGGGGGTGGGGAGTGAACAGGTGGGGCAGGTGGGTGGAGGTGCGTGGGAGCAGCGTTGGTGTCAATTACCTGGGATTGCTTTTTTTTTTTTTTACGCAAGTGATGGCGGATGCTTGTAAGTCACGAACGAGAGTCTTGAACGAAAGGTATGACGTGGTATTTACAAGGTCTCTCCAGGTTAATGAAGTCTTGACACACGCTATACAAACAAAGGTGCTTAAGTCGTATCATATCAGTTCCTGGAGTACACACACACCTTAAATCACTAGAGTTAACAAAAGGGATTAAAACCAGACCCCTAAAGATTGTACACCTGAATGCTCCGTTATTTTTTTACAGGTTAATGAATTGGTGACTGATGATGATTTGTTTCTCTTTCTCTCTCCCTCCCTCTCTCTCTCTCTCTCTCTCTCTCCTAATCTCAGGTGAAGTTTGTTTATTTATATATTTTTTTAGGTTATAAAGTTACCGGTTTAGTTAGTTATATTCCTATAGCCCCAACCATATCACTGGCAGTTACTTTAAAACATACACATTCATACATAAAGACAGAGCTGCAAAAAAAAAAAAAAAAAAAATGTCCACCTTACTCAAATCTCATAACTCGGTGGGTCCTTTCCGCCCTGCAAGTCACATCCTCCTCCTTCTACCTATTGTGTCTCGCCGAGTAGAAAAGTGCCACCGAGTCACAAGGAAATCGATGGGTCCTTTCCGCCCTGCAAGTCACACTCTCCTTCCCCTACCCACTGTGTCTCGCCGTCCAGAAAGGGCCCACCAAGTCACGAGGAATAAACAGAAAAGTCGATATTGTTTTGTTCGTAGCTGCACGTAACATAATCTCCTTAAAACGGTTTCCTAAAGGTACACAACATAACCTTGCTAAGGGGTGCTGGGCTGGGTTGTTTTGATTCTGTTCATCCACGCATATAAACACTCAGGTCATCCACTCTCTTAGTTAACCTAGAATAATGAACTTACCTCAAAGAAATGAATGCAATAATAGAGTTTTGAGTAGAAAATGGAAAATGTAGTCTCTCTCTCTCTCTCTCTCTCTCTCTCTCTCTCTCTCTCTCTCTCTCTCTCTCTCTCTCTTCATACATATACATAACTAAACAACAACTCAGTATTTAGAAAGAGCGAGTGAGTCCACCACCTCCACATCCCTCCACCCACCATCATCCACATTCACCCACACCACACTAACTCCACCCCCTATCCACCCCCACCACCACCACTGCACAGCCTCCCTTCATCCACTCATCCACCACATCCCTACATCATCCACCTGACCCCATGCACACGAGACTTCTATAAAAAACATGGACTGGTGAGGAGTGCGTGGAGTGAGGTGGAGTGGCATGGAGGGACGAGTAGCTAGATGTTGCTCCGGAGGGCGGCATGTTCCTGGAGTGGCCGCCGGGTAGCAGGAGGAGGCGCGGCAGCAGTAGCAGAAGAAGCGGCATCTGTACAGGAGGAGGATGCTGGGATGCTGGGGGGGCTGGAGATGAATCTGATGTCTGTCTTTTTTGTAGTAATGAGACTTAGAGGTTTTAGGTCACGGCCAGACCCAGACCACGGGCTACCACGGTCTGCAAGGAGTAAAAAAAAAAAAAAAAAAAAAAAAAAAAAAGAGAGAACAGTAATTAAAACTCTCACCTGTAGAGGAAAAGTCAAATACACGAAACTTTCATCTTTGACCTCTGCAGAAAAAAAGGAAAAAATAAATATATCACCCAATTATTCTTACCTCCAGAGAATAAATCATACAAATCGTTTACACTCGACAAGGCCATTAAATCGCCCCGGAGATTAATGGGCAAACATTCCACAGTTTTAGGGGGGCAAGGGAGCATTTTCAAGGATGGTTGGAAGATGGAAGGTCGCGGTGGAAGGAAGGAAAGAAGAATGGAGTTTGGAGGCAAGTAAATGAGGAGGAAAATGAGGTAATGCAGAATATATGAAAGGAAGGAAGAGGGAAAGGTAGAGAGAACGGAAGGGAAAACTTGGAAGGTGGAAGGTCGCGGTGGAAGGAAGGAAAGAAGAATGGAGTTAGGAGGCAAGTAAAGGAGGAGGAAAATGAGGTAAAGCAGAAAATATGAAAGGAAGGAAGAGAGAAAGGTGGAGGGAACGGAAGGGAAAACTAGGAAAAGGATGATGGAAAAGGAAAAGGAGGGAAAGTAGGAAGTTGGGGAGGAGGCAAAAGAGAGGTAGAGGGAAATTAGAAGGAAAAAAGAGTCAAGAGAGAGGTGGAGGAAGGAGAGTAGGAAATAGGAGACGAAGGGAGAGAAAACTGGAAGGAATGAGTGGAAGAAGAGAGAGAAATGGAAAGGAATGAGAAAAGGGTGAAGTGGAGTGTTCAAGACTGATAGGTGGATGCAGGAAGTAGAAGCAGGGGCGAAGTGGAGGGAATGAGAAGTGGAAGAAGGGAAATGCCTGGAGGAATGAGGAAAAATGAGAAAGAGATCAGGCGAAGAGTTCAAGAATAAGAGATAAAGTGAAGAGTTTAAGAACAGTGCATTAAGTGGATTGACGAAGTGAAAGCAAGGAGAGAGGGAAGGTGAAAAGGCGAATTGAAAGGGTGAAAGAATGGGTAGGTATGAGAGGGAATGAGAAATAGATAAGGCGAAGAGTTCAAGGATAGAGCATTAAGTGGATGGACGAAGTGGAAGCAAGGACGAAGGGAAGATGAACAGGTGATTTGAAAGAGCGAATGAGAAGATAGGTATTAATCTCTCTCTCTCTCTCTCTCTCTCTCCCCTGGCCCTTGCACGTCGTCTCATTAGTTTCCCTTCTCGACTTCTCTCCCTCCTTATCGTTTTGGGGCATTGCTACGAACATGCATCATCTTTTTCAATGTAATAAGAGTGAATGAAAAAGAGGTGATGTGAAATGAGGTTGACAGGCAAAGTGCAAGCAAAGGACAAAGGGAGGAGGGTGAGAAGTAAGGACAAGGGGACGGTGTGTGTCGGATATAAGGAGGAGAACAACCCACCGAGGTACAGGAGGATGAGGAGGATGAGGAGGCCGTGAGGAGTCCTGAGCCCAGCCACAGCAGCAGCGCCAGGACGAGGACGGGGCACGGCACTGAGGAGGCCCCGGAGTGGATGGCGGCCGGGGTCTCGCCTCCTGAAGACGGTGAAGGAGAAAAGAGAACTGACACAAACTGTTCACCAAAATACCTCATCGGCAACATCAGCGATACTAAAGAAAGGGAAGAATGTTATCGCGCTCGCCAACTACAACGGCAACGACAAAGAAAAGAGAAAAGAAGAGGAAAAAATTTGTACTTCTGTCTAATGCCGTTCAAGAAATACAACTGCAATAATAAAGATGAAAGAAAAGAGCGTCATGTCGTTCACCCAATACAGCAACAAAAACAGTAAAACCAAAGAGAAGTAGTGAATAGAAAGTAAATTAAAAGAAAAGAAATGAACACGTACCAAATACAATGCCCACCACCACCACCACGTAAAGACATCATAAACAACTACACCAACAAAGAAAGAAGAGGAATGCGCATTTATTCCCCCCCCCCCCTTCCCTCCCCCCTCCCCCGTCCCCCCTTCCCAGAATATCTTGAACATAAACTTGACGATGAAAGACTGTGAAACATTACAAAAATAAACACGATACGATATAATGAACACCGACACCACAAACGCAAAACCAAAATAAAACATTAACCTCCTACCTCCAAAGACAGTTCAACCATATAAATCTTAAGCATGTAAAACTCAATCATAAGAGGTAACACAACTTGGAACACAAAAACAATATTACCCCTAAAAAAACTTCCCTTCCTCAGCTCGTCTATTGCTCCAGGAAAGAAAAAAACACATAAGAAATAAACACGCGTAAGGTCAGTGGGCGGAGGGACAGTTTACCGGTCTTCCTTGTTTACAGAAGTCACTGCCAAGCACACAAACAGCTCTAAAAGGAGAAGCCGTGCAGAAAAACTACTCAAGGCTCTCGTATAAATAGCCATGCATGTAGCTTTTACCACTTCCTCGCTCTCATGCACCTGCGCGCGTGACTGCCATGCACGTTACACACTTAGAAGCAACTTTCCTCATGCACTTTGCTCCTCGCCACATGATAAAGCGACTCTTCTCTCTGTTTACTCTTCGCCGCGGCTGCCTTGTTCATTACTTAACGCACGAATGCCAACACTCCCCTGTCTCCCATTACGAATATTGGATGCCGCTTCATTTCCCGTCTACTTCCTGTTAATCAATACCACGGTCGTCAGTCCTAAGCTGCTCCCTTGCATTTGTTATTCCTATTTCCATTGTCATCACACACATTAACACCCTGTCCCTCCCCGTCATTCCTATCAACTCTCCTCGCCAGTCACTTTATCTCATAGCTATTGTCATACTTCTTCCCACCTTGACATGAAACTACTCCTTGCCTTCTGTCCTCCCCCATCCGTCACTTTCAGCAGCTCCCTTCACGTCAATTTTCTACTCCCTGTCCTTCCCATCATCTGCATATCCGTCATTTTTTGTATATCTTCACTCATATCCCTTCCTTTCCCCAACAACTTTCTACCTGTCACTTTTTACCTGTCTCCTTGCATCCCGTCTCTCACCTTTCCCCATCCTTCTCATTAACGTCTTACCCGTCACTTTCTTACCTGTCTTCACTCACCTTTCCCCATCCTCTAATTAACCCATCCCTTATACTTTAGTCTCTTACCTGTCTCCTCGAATCCAGTCACTAACCTTTCCCTATCCTTTTTTTAAATCAATTTCTTTCTTTCTTCCTTGATTACCTGTCTCTTCGCACCCCGGCACTCACCTTTCAGCACGTGTATGTTGATATGGGAGTGGCGTGCGTTGGAGGGGGCGCACGTGTAGTTCCCGGAGTCAGCTGGCCGCACGTTGCTCAGAAAGAGGACGCTCAGACCCCCATTGTTCTCCACTCTCACCTGTGCACATAAAGATCAAACACACACACACACCTGAGTTCACCTGCTTTGATTAAGTGATCCATTAAATCTTTTATGTATTCACGGGGAAATGACGGTCATTGATCAGAGCCATGGAAAATGCATTACGCTGTCTCGTCGGTGAATCATTGATGTGCTTTTTATATATATACTTTTTTTTTTGGTGGATTGACACAGACTGACTGATTGATTTGTCTCCTACCTCCCAAATCCTCCTCTTCCTCCTCCTCTTTCTCCTCTTCTGGTGTAATGATGTGAAAGGCAATATAAAAAGCGGTGAAAGGGTGACTTAGTGGTGTGGGTAAGATGAAAGGAGGAAGAGGTGGAGGAGGAGGAAGAGGAAAGAAAGACAGAGGTGATAAAAGAGAGGAATAGGAAATAAAGAGGGAGAGGAGAAGAAGAGGAAGATGGAAGAATGAAGAGGCGGCGGAAGAGGAAAGAGGTGATGGTGGAAGAAGAGGAAGATGAGCAGAAAGAGGAGGACCTGGATGGAGAAGATGAAGAAATGAGGCAGAAAGAAGAAGAGGAAGAGGAGCAGCCAGAGGAGGAGTTGGAGGGAGAAGAGGAAGAGGAGGAGCAAGAGTAGTAGCTGGAGGGAGAAGAAGAAGAAAGAAGGCAGAAAGAAGAAGAGGAAGAGGAGCAGCCAGAGGAGGAGTTGGAGGGAGAAGAGGAAGAGGAGGAGCAAGAGTAGTAGCTGGAGGGAGAAGAAGAAGAAAGAAGGCAGAAAGAAGAAGAGGAAGAGGAGCAGCCAGAGGAGGAGTTGGAAGGAGAAGAGGAAGAGGAGGAACAAGAGTAGTAGCTGGAGGGAGAATAAGAAGAAAGGAGGCAGAAAGAAATGTTGGACGGGTATGAGAGCAGGAGTACATCTTTTTCAGTACACGAAGGATGACGCGCAAAAGTACACAATAACAGCTACGTAGTCATTTCCATAGTGGTTATTTCGTTTCGTTCCATAAGTCATGAGCGGGACGATAATTTATTTCGGAAACGACGAGGCGTGGGAAAAAAATGCTTCCACAATATTATTTTTCCCTCTCGTTTAAAATTTATCGTTTTTACTGGCAGGCAGGAAAGCACACACACACACTCTCCCTCTCCCTCTCCCTCTCTCTCTCTCTCTCTCTCTCTCTCTCTCTCTCTCTCTCTCTCATACAAACACACACACACAAACACATAAACACACAAACACCTTTCCATTCAAGCCAACCTGTCCGCCTTCACTTCAGTCTTTTTTTCCCTCCGCAGAATAAACTGTTATTTAGTCGAGACGTTGAATTCGTGTAAACTTTTCCCTTAAAACCGGCTGACGGAGGCTGGTGTTGGGGGAAAGGGATGAGGATGAGGATGAGGATGAGGATGAGGATGAGGAGGAGGAGGAGGAGGGTAAAGAGTACACTGCGGAAGAGATGGTGGAAGAGGAGGAACATCAAGAGGAGGAGGAGGATAAAGAAGATGAAAGAATGAAGAGGAAGAAGAGATGATTGAAGAAGAGGAGCAGTAACAAGAAGAGGAAAGAGTAAAGAGGAAGAAAGAATAAAAATGAAAAGGAGAAAGAAATAGTGGAAGAAGAACAGGAGCAGGAAGAGGAGGAGGGGAAGGAGGAGGAAGAAGAGGAAACCGGAAGAATAAAGAGGAGGAAGAGGTGGTGGAAGAAGAAGAAAAGCAGCAAGAGGAGAAAGGAGAAGAGAAAGAGAAAGAAAGAGAAGAGGTGGCGGTGGAAGAAGAGGAACACCAAGAATAGCTAGAAAGAAAGAAGAGAGAACGAAGAGGCGGAGGAAGCGGAAAGAGGAAGTGATAGGCGGTGCGAGAAGGAGAAGAGGAGCACACCAGAACCAGTAGCGGCAGGAAGAGGCTTTGAGCTAAGTTCCATCGTCTGCAGCGGCGGCTCAAGCACAAAGCCACGCAGAGGAGAAGACTGTCCATTGGGGTAAGTTGGGCGCGCGTCGGCCCTCCCTGTGATCATGTCAGTGCCTCGGCGCCTTCCTCTGAGACGGGATCTTTACGACGCCTCATCATCATCACTTTCTCATCACGATCATGTTCGCCTCTCCTTGCCGAAGCCTTAATGATCCTCGGTATTGATTAGCCCAGATATCACCTTACTCATTATTACTCATTCCTCCGCCTACCTCCTCCTCCTCCTTCTGCCTCTTCCTTCTCCTTTGTCTTTGCTTCCTTTTCCTCTCCTTCCTCTTCCTCCTCTTTCGCGGGTGTAATATTGGGAAAGGGAGGATAAAAAGCTATGAAAGGGCGGGATAATGGTGTTGGAAGGATGAAAGGAGGAAGAGGAGGAGGAGGAGGAGGAAAGGAACAAAGAGCAGATAATGAAGAATATAAGGGCAGGAGGAATAGGTAGAAGGAATTAAATAGATAGATAAGGAAACAAGATGAAAAGGGAGAGAGGTAGAAAGGGAGATAGGAAGGAAGAAAAGGAGAAACAGATGGAGAGGGAGGAAATATCAAGAAAATAAAATAAAAAGGAGGAGAGAGAGTGATAGAAAGAGTGAGATAGAAGGAAAGAAACGGAGGAATATAAACATAGAAGAAAAATGATTAATGGAACAAAGTGCGTAAAATATGAACGTAAAAGGGAGAGAGGGAGGAAAAAAAATGATAACAAAAGAAAAGAGCAAGAGAAAAAGAGAGAAACGAAGAAGGAATATAAGGAAAAAAAAGAGAAGAAAAATGACCAGGGAAACCAAGTGTGTGAAAAATGACAACAGGAAAAGAGAGAGAGGGAGGCGAAAAATGACCGCGGGAAGAATGCAACGGGAAGGCGGCAAGAGAGAGATGGGAGTAGGAAGGCACTATGGAATTCGAACCTCTCTGGTGGAATGGTAGTTGATCATCTGCTCGTCATGGTACCAGAAGACGTAGCTGGGCGGCTGGGTGTTGTCCCGAAGCACGCACACGAGCCTCAAGGAGCTGCCCACCGTCATGTACTTCTCGGGGCCTCCAAGAATCTCCGACGTCGCCTCTGAGGAAGAAGACGAAACAGGAGGATGAGCTCGGCGTGTCTTAAGATGTTCGCCTCCGTTTATATTAGAAAGGAAAGGAAAGACGAAGATGAGGTTGACTTATTTAGTGGAACAGGTCATAATCTCGCCTTTGAAGAAGAAACAGGAGAATGAGCTTGCTATGTTTAGAGGTTAAGAAAGTGGAACAGGTCATAATCTCGCCTTTGAAGAAGAAACAGGAGAATGAGCTTGCTATGTTTAGAGGTTAAGAAAGGAAACATGAAGATGAATTTGACATATTTAGTGGAACAGGTCATAATCTCGCCTTTGAAGAAAAAAAACAGAAAAAAACTTGCTATTTTTTGAGGGAAGGAAAAATGAAGATGAATTTGACATATTTAGTGGAACAGGTCATAATCTCGCCTTTGAAGAAGAAACAGGAGAATGAGCTTGCTATGTTTAGAGGTTAAGAAAGGAAAGATGAAGATGAATTTGACATATTTAGTGGAACAGGTCATAATCTCGCCTTTGAAGAAGAAACAGGAGAATGAGCTTGCTGTGTGAGAGGTTAGAGTAGGTTAGAGGTTAGAAATTCAGATCTATTTGGAGAGGAAAAGAAACACGGACCAGAGGGATGAGGTCGGCGGTACAGGTCATAAAAACTTGGTCTCTGTTTAGGAGGAAAGGAAGAGGAAGATAAGCTTGGCATGTTAGGTGTCAGAGGTCGTAAAAAGTTTGCTAATAAGAAAGGAAAGGAGACATAGGAAAAGTGAGGATGAGTTTGGCATGTTCGGCGGTAGGGATCGTAAGAAGGTCGCCTCAATTAACGAGTGAGTGTGGCGGGCGTGGTGTTTTGTAACGAGGGACCAATGCAATACAGTTAATAGCGTCTTCATGTGATATTACGTGTTATTACGCTAAAAGGGTGACCAGGGACGCGGAAAAGAGAGGATGAGATGAACTTTTTTTATATGTAGCGTTATGTGACTATGAAACTATGAAAAGGATGGCAGTTTTGTATGCGTTAAATCGTGGTATTATGTTTAGGTTGGTGTGGAAGAGAGAAGAATGATCAAATGAGTACAATGAAACAAAAGGAGATCAAGGTACGTTAGCAGGTGTTAGATGCGACTGTGTTCATGTATAGCGATGATGACGTTTGTGGTGACGCTGAAATTAAAATAGATTACATGAAACTTAATATTTTGTGACATATATAACGACCGTGAAAATATGAGGTAAGTACATAAAACAAACAAAACAAAAAATGACCGGCCGCGAGATGGAAAATAAGCTAAAAAAACAAATGACTAGCGATTGAATGCCAGTGAATTATGGTAAAACGGAGCGGGGGACGAAAAATAGTTTGTCAGACAGAGCAAAGCATCAATTATCTTTCATGCAGCATTTTACATTTTTTTTGTGTGTGAGTTGTATCTCCGACTCGCTTTTTCAGTGGCCGAAATTAAAGGACTCGGCGCTTCCTTTACAAGTTACATTTAGCTCAAAGGGGACGCAAATGAGACTCACTGTTTTCATCTAGCGCTGCATGGTGGCGGCGGGGACGGCGGTGGGGGCGAGGACAGTGGCGGCAGATGTGGCGGTGGTGGTGATGGCGGTGTTAACATTTGCATAACAGACTCAGTAATAGAATAAGACAATTACCGTTAGGGCTTTCAAATCCCCTCGAAACTGTGACATCGAGCTCGTAACAGTCAGTCCACGTTGAGCCACGGCCACAAGCGACGTTAAATTCATCACCATCCGTCGCCACAACAACCCGGGCGACAGGAACGATAATCACCATAACAATAACACGCGGGGCAACGAACAACGCGAAACCTAAAGCCGCGAAATGAAATATATGGCACCTTTCGAACGCTCAATTTGCTCTGGACGGCCGGGACTCAAACACCAGATGAAACAATAGCAGCAGATCAGTAGGCAGGTAGAACTCAAAAACAGCTCATCCTACCCCTTGACAAAGCCGCGGGATGTAAGTTAATATACGTCACCTTTCGAACGCCCAATTTACTCTGGACGGGCTGGACTCAAACACCAGATGAAACAATAGTAGCAGTCCATTATGCAAGCAGTGGACAGCCTCAATCAGGAAGCTAAATCTCGACAACAACCCCTTCCCCCTCTTGACGCTTACCACACAGCCGGGAGATGAAACGTATGGCACTTTTCGACCACTCAATTTACTCTGGACGGTCCGGGAATCAAACACCAGATGAAACAATGGCAGCAGTCCATTATTTAAGCAGTGGAAAGCCTCAATCAGGAAGGTAAAACTCGACAACAACAGCTCCACCTCCTTTCCCTCTGGACGGCCATACTCGGGTCTCTGCGGCGGGATAAAACAAACACACACCAATTCGCCGACGATTACGAGGAGGTGATTGCTAGAGAGACAGGTGGGCCAGGTAGTTTGGCAGTGGTGTAAGGGGGGGAGGGGGGGGGCAGCGTCCAGGTGTTTTCCATTAGCGCTCACCTGTCTCTAATAACTGATGGGAAATGGTGTGCGGGTTATTCTTTTAATGGCTTGTGTTGTTCCGTTTTTAGTGCGTTGCGTTGCGTTGCGTGCGTCAGTTGCGTCAGTGAAAGAAAGGTTTATGAGCGTAATTTATTCCTGCAAAAAAAATAGTAGTAATTGTGACTTTTTTTTGTTCTTTTTTTAGGGGTGTGCTTAATCCTTTTTCATGTGTGTAATTTGCATGAACGATGACGCACGGTAATAATCGTGATATCATGGCAGGAACTCGATAGATTATATTATACGATTCTCTCTCTCTCCATTCATTCATTCAATACCAGAAAAAAATATATATAAAACTTTTCCTCATTCATTAGTTACATATTTTATTCATTTTCCGTGTGACCTGGAATCAAACGTTGGCTCATTCTGTACCTCAACAACAACAACAACAACAACAACAACAACAACAACAACAACAACAACAACAACAACAACAGCAACAACAACAACGACAACAACAACAAACTACAACAACAACAACAACAACAACAACGAAGACCAGTAAACAACTTACATAACAAACTCTTCCTTTTTTTTCAGCTTCCGGGTTTTCATTTTTTGGACCCTCCTTCATACAACAACAGCAACAGCAACAACAACAACAAACTACACAACTTTAATTAGCAAACCGTAAACAGCCTGCTTTCCCCCATACATAAACAACAACAACAACAACAACAACAACAGCAGTAGCACGAGAAAATCAACAACAATAATGACAATAGCAACAACAGCAACAACAGCACAAACAACAAGCACCATCTACACAATCCTCTCTCCCATCTTCTACGTCTCCATCTTCTTTCTCTCCCTCCCTCTCCCCCTCTTCTTCCTGCACCTTACACAAAACAACAAGAGCAGCAAGCGCAAACCTTTCTCTTCTATTCTCTTCAAATCACAAACAAAACAACACATCCCATCTACACAATCCTCTCTCCCATTTTCTACGTCTCCATCTTCTTTTCCTCCCTCTCTTCCTTTTCCGCCTTAACAAACACCCTCGCAGCAGCTGAGTTGTTTGCCGTTGTTTACACGCCTCGCAGTTCCTCTCTTTGTAAGCCTTTGTGTTCCCCGGCGTTTCTTTCACCTCCTTGCCCTGCCCCGTGTGACTCTTAGCAAGCTCACCTCCTCACCGTTTTTTCTCGCTCTGTGCTATTTACTTTTTGTTACACGAGTTTCCTGAGGCCCTTCCTACCTTCCTTCCACTTACTCTCTTCATTTCTTCATTTCTTCTCGTTTTTGTCTGCCGATCTGCCTATCCTGCATTCCTTCTCTCTTTCCATTCTTCCTATCCTTCTCCTTTTCTCTCTTCTTTTCCTCCTTTCTCTTTTCGTCTAATTTTTATGTTGGCCTTCCTTCCTTCCTTTCATTCACTCTCTTCTTTCTGTTCTTCCTTTCTTCTGATTCTTGTAGGTCTATCGTTCCTTCCTTCTTTCTTTATCCGTTTCCATTCTTCCATTCTCTTCACTTCCTCTCTTCCTTCCCTCGTTCTTTTTTTCCTTCTATTATGTGTTTGCCTATCATGCCATCCACCCTTCCTTCATTCTCTTCTTGTGGGGTTAAATTGCCAACTTCTTTCCCCTTATTTTCTTCTTTCCCTTCATTCATTCCCTCCTTCCATCCATCCTTCCTTCTTTCCTTCCCTCCCTCATCCATTCCTTGTGTGCCTATAATTCTCTCCTTCTTTCATCCACTCCCTCCTCCATCTAATTTTCTCGAGCATTCAACTATTATTACCTTCCTTCCTAAACTACGCTACCTTCCAATCCTACTCTACATTCCTCCTCTTACCTTCCCTGCGTCTACATTTCAACCTCCCCTTCCCGTCTTCCTAATCCTTTCTTTTATCCTACCCCACCTTCACCCTGTCCTTCCCATTTTCATTCCTTCCCATCCTACTCTACCTTCCTCCTTCTCCTACCTTACCCTCACCTGTATGTCAACCTGCCCTTCCCATTTTCCTTCCTTCCCATCCTACTCTACCTTCCTCCTCCTCCTCCTCCTCCTACCTTGCCCTCACCTGCATATCAAACTGTCCTTCCCATTTTCCTTCGCTCCCTCGCCCGGCCAAGGTGTGCATATCATTAGAATTCATGCCGTTAACTTGTATTGTCCATGAGTGGCGGGTCTCCATTACGGTCACGACCCCCGCTCATACACGGGCACACACACCTGCTTGGAAGTGCAAATCTGGCACTCCCAAACGCAAATACGGAAGGTCGTACGTAATGAGGTTTATGCTTATGAGTAATGCAGCATAAACCAACCTGAGTAGAGGGGGAGGGAGGCGCGGATGTGGATGGCGGATGAGTGTGTGGATGTGTGTCTGTTTGTCTCTCTGTTCGCCCGTGGGAATGCGTATGTTATGGATGCACTAAAGGGGTCGACAAAGGCAGGGTTCAAGAGGGTTATTCAAGCTGAAGACGTGCTGTTATGCTGATGCTGGGGAATGGCATTAAAGCTTAGACGTGCATTAACAGAGAGGAGCTTTTAGACCACAAAAGGAGAGACGAAGTAAATATATAATGTATGATGATTAGCTGGAATGGGAGTGAATAAGTAAATAAGGAGAGATGGATAAATAGATACAGATAATTAGTGTAACACAGGTAGATGGAAGTAAACAGAAATACACTTAGAGACATTGACATGGAGAAGGAGATACACTGACAAACAGACATAAAAACACAGACAGACAAATAGACAGGTAAACACTTATGCAGGTAGAATTTCTCGGCTGCACTAACCAAACACCCTCAATGGAAAATAGACAGACAGACAAGCAGATAAACACACAGACAGAGACAGGTAAGC
This sequence comes from Eriocheir sinensis, assembly GCF_024679095.1. NCBI lineage: Eukaryota > Metazoa > Arthropoda > Malacostraca > Decapoda > Varunidae > Eriocheir > Eriocheir sinensis. The sequence goes on along the minus strand of NC_066521.1, from coordinate 17,527,200 downwards.
AGCTATACAGGTAAACAGACAGAAAGACAGAGACGGAGACATACACAGAGTCAGACAGAGAAAAATGCATACAGGTAAACAGCGGCTCGTCAGTACTCACCCAGCACCCTCAGCGTGGAGAAGAGGCTGACGGGCGGGTGGGACGACACCTGGCACTCGTATACGCCGTCATCGCGCACCTGGACGTAGCGGATGTGTAGCTGCCAGTCCTGAGGGGGAGAAGAAGGACCTCGTTAACTTCTTAGACCATTAACCTTTTATTTACAGTTACGAAAAGCAGCTCAAGGGAAAAGAAGAAACAGAGAAGCAAACTAACCCGGTATACATTCTTCTACGGACACAAATTGGTTGGTATTCTTAAACACTTTCGCTTCTCATATCACCTATTTCAAAAGGTCAAAGAGGGGATTAATCGGGTTCTAATGAGGGTTTCTTTAGGTTCATGGTACAGAAGAAGGGTCAAACTAACACCGGGGTCATAAAACTACCCCTGGAAATGCGCAAAACTCCTACGAATGCCTTGTCAAATATGTGAAGTTGGGTGACGAAATGTTTAGTAATACGGCACAACGAATCCCACATTACAACACAATCCACTGAAACAACCTTCACAGAGACACAGAACAGTTAAGAATTCATAAGACATTCACCACATAAAGTCTTACACGGAAGCAATCAAATCTCCTCACAAAGAATATGAACCAATACACCCCACGTTGCAACCCCGCTCCAGAAGCCTTACAGAAACTTACAAAATCGTTAAAAATCATAAGACATTCGCCGCTTGATGTCTTACAGAAAACTAATTATTGAAGACCCTCGTAAAGAACACAAACCAATATACTTCCTTTACTGGCGCACATGACCTCCAGAACCATCTCACACACACAGAGAAACGTTACAATTTCATTCGACATTCACCACTTGATGTCTTACAGAGAACCAATTATCAAAGATCCTCGTAAAGAAAATAACCCGATATGCATTCATTTTCTGACGCAAAGAATCCAGAATACATTACATTATACCTCCAGGACCATCACTAAAAAGCCTTTGAAAAAATCGTTAAAGAGAGCATGAGACGTTCCCCTCTTCAAGTCTTACAGAGAGCCAATTATTGAGAGAACATAACCCGATACGCATTCCTATTCTGAGTACAAGAACCCAACATGACATTACCTACTACCTCCAGAACCATTACACAAAGACTTGCAGCATCGTCACCAATTCATCAGACCTTCGCCACACGAAATCATTTAAAAATCCTTCTTCCAAACTTTCTATCTTCCTCCTTTTTGATTCTTGTGTGCGTATCATTCCAATCTTTCTGCTTTATCCATTTCCATTCTTCCTTTCTTTCTTCCTCTCTCTCTTCCTTCCTTTTCCCGTCTAATCTTTGTGTATCTCTTATTTCATTCTTCCCTCCCTCCTTCTGATCACTGTGTCCCTATCATTCCTTCTTCCTTTATCCATTTCCTCCTTTCCCTTCTTTTTCCCTCTCTCTCTTCCTTCCCTCGTTCCCTTTCCCGATCAATCTTTGTGTATCTGTCATTCCATTCACCCCTCCCTCCTTTCCCTCCTTCCTTCCTTATGTCCAGAAAGCCACAACTCCCCTTCAAGAATGCCACAGAACCATTAGGACCGAACACCAGAACGTCAGCAGAAAATGTGAGATTGAGCGATATAATAAAACAGCGGAAGACGTTCACGAGTCGCTGGTTCCCACGAATATTTATGCGCAAAGTTTTTATTTCGTGGGGTAGTTGATGGACAGTGACTTCGCTTTGTCTATTTATAACTCTTTGCAGCTGAGAAGACAATGATATATCGATGGTGGAAGCGATATTACTGATAGCGATAATGCCAATCTCAGCAACAATTTCTCCTTCTACTACTACTACTACTACTACTACTACTACTAAGTATATTCTCCTCCACCTCCATCTCCTCTTCTTCTTCCTCTTCCCCTCTCCCTTCTCTTTCCTTTTCCTCTTCCTCTTCCTCTTCCTCCACCTCCACCTCCTCCTCTTCCTACTACTTATACTGCTGATACTACTACTACTACTACAACTACTACTACTACTACTACTACTACTACCACTACCTGACTCTCTCCAAACGGTACACTATCAAACGGTAAGAACAGGTAAACAAAAAAGTAAAACAATGAACACAAACAATCAAATTACATCTATTACAATTGTTTCATCTTTTCTCTCCGTATCCCTTAATTGACCACGCCCAGCCAGCGCACAAGAGGGGGACAAGTGATTATGAATGCTTAAGTGAGTAATAAATTGATCAAAAGGTGCGATTTAATGCTCCGTGATGTGGGGTTCTTTATTTCGTGTATTGGAGAGCCGTCGACGCTGTAATGAGTAAAGAATTATCAAAGGGCTCACCGCTAATATTTCTTTACCGTTTGATGGTGTATTTATCTTTTTTTATTGACAGACTAATGATTAAAAGAATATACTTGTAATTTTTTTTGGGGGGGAGATAAGTTTTATGTTTTATTCTTTTCCTGATCATGCAAATTAATGTTTTACTATATGCGGTTTATATATATCAACACACACACACACACACACACACACACACACACACACTCACACTAGACTGTATAGAAAAATCATATTCCAACATATAGTGACATAATCCCATGGTAATAGTAATCAAAAAATGGTGATGAAACAAATTGCAGAAATAATGAAAAGCATCACAGAGGGCAATCACAAGGTCAGCAACGACAACACAATCCCATCCCGCAACACAAATCCTTCACAGTCCTACCCAATGCTTTCCGATCCTTCCCATTTTTTTCTCAATCCCAGACACTACTCTCCAATGCTTTCCAATCCATCACAATCCTTTCCAATCCTTTTCAATGCTTCACAACCCTACACAATCCCACATAATCCTTCACAATCCTTCCCAACGCTTTCCAGTCCTTTCCAATTCTTCACAATCTCACACAATCCAACACAATCCTTCACAGTCCTACCCAATGCTTTCCGATCCTTCCCAGTTTTTCTCAATCCCAGACACTACTCTCCAATGCTTTCCAATCCATCACAATCCTTTCCAATCCTTTTCAATGCTTCACAACCCTACACAATCCCACATAATCCTTCACAATCCTTCCCAACGCTTTCCAGTCCTTTCTAATTCTTCAGAATCTCACACAATCCAACACAATCCTTCACAGTCCTACCCAATGCTTTCCGATCCTTCCCAGCTTTTTTCAATCCCAGACACTCTTTTCCAACCCTTTCCAATGCTTTCCAATCCCTTCCAATCCTTTTCAATGCTTCACAACCCTACACAATCCCACATAATCCTTCCCAGTCCCTCCCAATGCTTTCCAGTCATTTCCAATCCTTAACAATCCAACACAATCCTTCACAATGCTTTCCAGTCCTTTCCAATCCTTCATAATCCCACACAATCCAACACAATCCTACCCAATGCTTTCCGATCCTTCCCAGTTTTTCTCAATCCCAGACACTCCTTTCCAATGCTTTCTAATCCTTCACAATCCTTTCCAATTCTTTCCAATGCTTCACAACCTTACACAATCCCACATAATCTTTCACGATCCTTCCCAACGCTTTCCAGTCCTTTCCAATCCTTCACAATCCTACACAATCCTTCCCAACGCTTTCCAGTCCTTTCCAATCATTCACAATTCTATACAAACCTTCAGAGTCTTTCACAATCTCACACAATCCTACACAATCCCACATCATCCTTCCCAATCCATCCCAATGCTTTCCAGTCCTTTCCAATCCTTCACAGTCCTATGCAATCCTTCAGAGTCCTTCACAATCCCACACAATCCAACACAATCCTCCACGATCCTATTCACTCTTTCACAATCCTACAGAACGGTACCGGGAGCTTGATATTATGGACTCGAGGCAATGAAAAAAAAAACAATAGAATATAAGGAAAAAATAGTAACACAGCAACAAACAAACAAACAAACAAACAACCAAAACTAACAAAACAATAACGACGTAACGAGCCATAACGCTGCGATATAATGAACCGATCTGAAAAGTTGAAACAAATATTGGGATTTCATTGTCTATAGTCTCTCTCTCTCTCTCTCTCTCTCTCTCTCTCTCTCTCTCTCTCTCTCTCTCTCACTCACTCACACACACACACACACACACACACACACACACACGTAACATGGCTTTCCATCGACCCTGTTTTTCTTCGTCTCATCAGGAATCCTATTATCATGTCGCCAGCACACCTTAATTAGCCCATTTTACCCGCGCGCCAGGTGTAATAATGAACTGCTGGGTTATAATTGCAACATTCCCCCGACGCTTTTCCGCCCATTGGCCAGCAAGCAGAAAACGCCAACACGGAAGAGAAAACACGAGACCGAAAATGAGAGAAGAGCGAAATGAAACAGGTAATAATTATGAATGACTTATCTTCGCGTTCATTCAGGTAAAAAAAGGTTTGTGTTTTTTCTTTAGTGTGTTTTTACGTGTAGTTGTGGAGATCCGGCGGCGTATTCGTCATGATAAACGTAATTAACCAGCACAGCGTTATGACGGTAATTATAAACACGCACGCTGATGGTAAAAGAGAAATACAGACGACAGCAAAAATGAGGTGAATGCTTTATTTTCTTGCGCTTCCTGAACTTCCTATATATTTTACTTGTTATTTTTGGGTATTAACATGAATTTATTGTCGAAGGTCAGATCACCTGTGTGTGTGTGTGTGTGTGTGTGTGTGTGTGTCGCGTCTCGTCTCTCTCGTCTCTCTCGTCTCTCGTCTCTCTCTCTCTCTCTCTCTCTCTCTCTCTCTCTCTCTCTCTCTCTCTCTCTCTCTCTCTCTCGTGCGCCAAGGGGCTAACATTCACGAGTTTCTACTTTACCCATAAATCCCCAGGCTACACAGGGACCACATTAGTGCGTAAGACATTTCACAGGTAAAACAAGGACACTACGGGCGCTTGAACTCCCCCAGGCGTCAGAAATATCGATCCACTACTCTACACTTACTCTGACTTGGTAGCATTTTTACACACGAGTCGCAGTGAGGAGTGGAGAGGAAGGGAAGGAAGGGGAGTGGGAAGAAGAGTGTGAGAGGAGTGTGAGAGAGAGAGAGAGTGTGGGGAAGAGAGTAATATGACACACGGAAAAGTTCTATCAAGTCATGAGTTGAGAGTAAAGTGAGAAAGTAAGAGAGAAAAAGAGATAAAAAAATAGACAGATAGATATATAGAGAGAATAAAAGAAAGAAAAAAAGGAAAATAAATAACCAGTAAATCCATGGTACACTTACGTTTTCCTGCTTGACGTAGCGGACCTGGAACCTGTCGTCGCTGCTGTAGGCCTGCGAACCGACCGTCAGCAGGTGGTAGTCACGGCGCCTGATCCATGACACCTGTGGAAGAGAAGCAAGCAATTAGGCACCTGAAATTGACCTCTGTTTTGGCCACTTTTCTACTCTTTTTTGACCACTCTTTTCTACTCTTTTGGCCACTCTTTTCTACTCTTTTGGCCACTCTTTTCTACTCTTTTGGCCACTCTTTTCTACTCTTTTGGCCACTCTTTTCTACTCTTTTGGCCACTCTTTTCTACTCTTTTGGCCACTCTTTTCTACTCTTTTGGCCACTCTTTTCTACTCTTTTGGCCACTCTTTTCTACTCTCTTTTCGCTACTCTTTACTACTCCCTTTTGGCCGCCGCATATTTGTTATTTTTTTCCTAGATTCCGCGGCATATTGGTAATTTTTTTGATCTTTTTTCGATGCTTGCATGTGGCTGTTCCTTTGACATTCACCCTTCCCGTGCATATGACTTTCTACTTAAACACACCTGTATGGTGTCCAAATTCCTACTGCAAGAGATAATCAATAGCACCATGTTTTCATCCCTGTCACTGGTAAACTCTTGAGCAGCCTTCCTTCGCCTGCATTTCATTTTTATGTCTTGAAAGCTTTCAGGAAGGGACTATCGAATCAAAACATTCCTCCAACCGAATCCAACCCTCTTTTTTAACCGCATTCTGTCGCTTGTTTTGCCTCGAGACAGATGCACGAGGAGGAAGAGGTGAGCTGAGGTAAGGAGAGAGGGAAGAAAAGAGATGGAAGATGAAGGAAGGAAAGAAGGGAGAAACAGACAGTAAGGGAAGAAAAGAGATGGAAGATGAAGGAAGGAAGGGAGAAACAGACAGTAAGGGAAGAAAAGAGATGGAAGATGAAGGAAGAAAGGGAGAAACAGACAGTAAGGGAAGAAAAGAGATGGAAGATGAAGGAAGGAAGGGAGAAACAGACAGTAAGGGAAGAAAAGAGATGAAAGAAAAAGAGAGGAGAAAACAGTAGAAGAAAGAAAGAAGAGGATGAAGGAAGAAAGGGAGAAACAGACAGTAAGGGAAGAAAAGAGATGGAAGATGAAGGAAGAAAGGGAGAAACAGACAGTAAGGGAAGAAAAGAGATGGAAGATGGAGTAAGAAAGGGAGAAACAGACAGTAAGGGAAGAAAAGAGATGGAAGATGAAGGAAGAAAGGGAGAAACAGACAGTAAGGGAAGAAAAGAGATGGAAGATGAAGGAAGAAAGGGAGAAACAGACAGTAAGGGAAGAAAAGAGATGGAAGATGGAGGAAGAAAGGGAGGAACAGACAGTAAGGGAAGAAAAGAGATGGGAGATGAAGGAAGAAAGGGAGAAACAGACAGTAAGGGAAGAAAAGAGATGGAAGATGAAGGAACGAAGGGAAAAAACAGACATTGAGAAAAAAGATCTAGTCAACCTCACCCGCGTTCCCAACAGGTAGATAGTCATCGATCCACATAAGAGGGGAGTGACAGGCGGCAATCACATTCACCTTTAAGCCAATGAATTAAAGATAAGGTGTCTAAAGGTTTTAACAGCTCGTATGGACTAAAAGGAATCCCACATGAAAGGACATAGTTTTTACCTTGATGAGATTTTCCATACGCTTACCTTACCTTTTAGCACTAACTAGATTAATTATAGAGGAAACGTCTAAGAGAGTTGTTTACTTTTATCGTGTGTCTGTGGAAATCAAATAGAGATGTGATAAATACGTAGGAAGAAAATAGAAACCTAATTGGACGGAGTTACTTTTGATCTTGCTGTTCTTTGTTATATACATTTAACCGTTTGTTACAATTTAAAATCAGACTTAATAAATGGATTCAAAGTTGCGTGCTTAAAGATCGTCTACCTCAGTGCTTTCCTTATCGTCTACCTGTATATTTTCTACCTTTATTTCAGGTGTCTTATAAATCGTCGACTTCAATACTTTCCCTCTCGACCTGTATAATTTCTACCTTGTCTATTTCAGGTGTCTTTTAAATCGTCTACCTCAATGCTTTCCTTCTCGTCTACCTGTATATTTTCTACCTTTATTTCAGGTGTCTGCTAAATCGTCTACCTCAATATTTTCCTTCTCGTCTACCTGTATATTTTCTACCTTGTCTATTTTAGGTGTCTTTTAACTCCTCTACCTCAATGCTTTCCCTCTCGTCTACCTGTACATTTTCTGCCTTGTCTATATTTCAGGTGTCCTTTAAATCGTCTACCTCAACACTTTCCCTCTCGTCTACCTCTATATTTTCGACCTTTATTTCACATCTTCTAACTCATCTACCTCAATAATTTCGTTCTCGTCTACCTCTATATTTTCTACCTTGTCTATTTCAGCTGTCTTTTAACTCATCTACCTAAATAATTTCTTTCTCGTCTACCTGTATATTTTCTACCTTTATTTCACATCTTCTATCTCATCTACCTCAATACTTTCCGCTTCGTCTTACTGTATAATATATTATTTCCTTCCTCTTCTACCTCAGCATACAAGGACACGTGTCAACGACTGCCGGTTCGGAAATAAGCAACCAGATCATCTCTTTGAAGCAGAGGACACAGACCCTGAACGTGTATATTTTGCATTGGTTTGCCTTTGATGATATTGTCGGCTGGGAACCTCGGCAGCACCCCCTCCTAACCCTCTTTCTCTCTCTCCATCTATCTACCTGTCTATCTATCTCTTTGTCTGCTTCTCTTTCTATATCTTTTTTTTTCTTTTTCATGTTTTTCTTTTCTCTTATTCCTCCTTCCTTTCTTTCCTTCTTTCTTTAAGTCATTTTCTCTTTTTCTCCCTCCCCCTTTATCTCTCCCTCGCTTTGGGTCTTTTTTGTTTTTCTCTTTCTTTCTTTCTCTCTTGGTCCGTCTGTCTGTCTGTCTGTTTGCATGTGTCTGTTCTTGTTTTTCTCTTTTCTCTCTCTCTCTCTCTCTCTCTCTCTCACCTAGAACGTCTCCTCTCCTTACTGATTACTTTTCATTAGGTTCCAACTCTTTCAAACTCATAACAGTAGCCGGCTCAACTCCTTAAGGCCTCAACTCTTCTTCCTTCCACACAATTCCCTTCACAAACGGTATCTAATTCCTTTTTCATCCTCTTCAAACTACACCTTATAATCCTCTGCTAATGTTCTTCCATTCCATCAACAAACCACGAACAGACATTACCTCAAATCTCTCTCTCTCTCTCTCTCTCTCTCTCTCTCTCTCTCTCTCTCTCTCTCTCTCTCTCTCTCTCTCTCTCATTCACACAAACTACCAACTTTCTCTAAGCCACAAACGCTCGATATGAACCACGACTTAACTCTCCCTCTCCCTCGCTCCCTCTCCCTCTCTCTCAGCATCCCCCCTTACCCTCCCACCCCGTCTCAAGATCTGCCGACCACCACTACTAACTTCTCCGTCTGTCATGATCCTCGCCAGACAGCTTCGTCGCAACTAAATTTCACTAACTTGTGGGTCCCGCAGTCCAGTTTGTCAAAGGTAGTATACGAGGAACTTGGCGTACGTCTGTATGGGAGGGAAGTTGGACCGGCTGTGGAAGGCAGTGGCTGGGACGGGATAAAGGAGGCGGGATGGAGGGAAGGGACAGGAGGTAGTGAGGACGAAGAGAGGCAAGCGAAGATGGAAGGGTGTTAGGTAAGGTTGGTTTGGAAGACGCTGCTTGGGAGAGGGAGAAATGGAGTATTGGAAAGGAGTGTGGAATAGGAACAGGGTAAAGATGGGGAAATAAAGGGAGAAAACAGGTAAAACAGAAAAGGGAGGAAGAAGGAAAAGGTGAGCTAAGGTAAGGAGAAAGGAAAAAATAGAGATGGGAAATGGAATACAAAGCGAGAGAGAAATAGCAGGAAGCGGGAGAGAGAGAGGAAGTAGAATAGGGAGAGAGAAAGGAGGTAGAGGTGAGTTAAGGTAAAGAGAGAGAGAGAGAGGGAAAGAAAAGAGATGGGAGACGAAGGGAAGAAAAGAGAAGGGGGCAATAAGAAATAGGAAGAAGAGGAAGAGAATGAAGACAAGCAGGATAGGAAGATGGAAAGGAGGAATAGATGAAAAGGTAAAAAGAAAGAAAGGTAAGAAAAGAAATGGAAGATAGAAGAAGGAAAAGAGAAACAGTGAATAATAGCAGGAAGGAGAGAAGAAGGAAAAAAAAGGAAGAGAGAGAAAGGAGGAAGAGGTGAGAGAAGCGATGAAATATGGATACAGGAAAAGAAAAAGAGCGAGATATTTGCAGAAGAGAGAAAAAAGAGAAAAGGAAATCAAGCAGGAATAGTCATGTTAAAACAGTCACCCACGAAGTCATACGCGTACTGTCAACATGTCCAAAATTACCATATATATATATTTTTTTTAGGCAAACCCATCAACAATATGACGAGTTTTTTTTTTTTTCTTTCCATCCTCCTCCTCCTTCTCCTCCTCCTCCTCTTCCTCCGCTCCCCTCGGCATACTCTTTTCCTCTACATAAAAAAAAAGATGAAAGGGGGGAGGAAGAGAGACAAAGAAAACATTTAAGCTTGGAGAGAAAAACGGTAATAAAAAAATAGGAGAGAGAGAGAGAGAGAGAGAGAGAGAGAGAGAGAGAGAGAGAGAGAGAGAGAGAGAGAGAGAGAGAGAGAGAGAGAGAGAGAGAGAGAGAGAGAGAGAGAACGCTAATTCTTTTTTTCTTTTTTTTGGTATTGGATTCACTAGAGAGTATTTTTGTTTTCCTTTTTTTTTATTTTGTCTCTTGCTTTCAAATTTCCAAAAACAAAACAAAAAAAGAAAAGGAAGAAAAAGATATGTGAGGAATTGTTGTCGTCTCTCTCTCTCTCTCTCTCTCTCCCTTGCCCCCATCTTTCTCTGTCACTCTCACACATACACATACACACACACACACACACACACACACACACACACACACACACACACACATGCACATTAGAGATAAAACACATTGACCTCTCCCTTCCACCCTCATTCCTCCTTTCATTATCCACTTCCCTCCACCCCCTCCCCCCTTTGCTCTCAACACAGCTTCCCTTCTCTTCCTCATCTTGCATCCTCCACATTCTCTATTCCCTTCCTCCTCCTCCTCCTCCTCCTCCTCCTCCTCCTCCTCCTCCATTTTAAAGCAGACTGAACTGATGGCTGGCAGCGAGTGAAAGTAAAGAATCTGCTTGACTGTCTGTCTGTCTATACGGCGCGCTATCTGGCTGTCAGGCTGGCCGTTAAGCTGGTCGGCTGCCTGTTCGTCTCTTTGTCTGGCTGACTGGCTGGCTGGGTGGTTGTCTAAATGGTTCATGCAATTTGTTTTACTCTCTCTCTCTCTCTCTCTCTCTCTCTCTCCGTTCATGGATATACAAGAAACCTTCGCCGTATTTGAGTATCAGTTAATATTTCACCGTAAACGATCAGGCTGCTTTATTTACTTATTTATTTTTGGGTGCGAGAAAATTTATGTTGGGAAAAATCTACACCGTATGGGAAACGCGCTAAATACACGGAAGTAATTTGCCTCATAATTTAGCACGAAATATATGCGGGAGTGACTATGTGTTTCTTTTTTTTATTATTTGTGGATATTGTATAGTTTAAAAAAAAGGAGAATTACAGGTTAAATAAGTAAATGTATAGGAGGAGAGAGAGAGAGAGAGAGAGAGAGAGAGAGAGAGAGAGAGAGAGAGAGAGAGAGAGAGAGAGAGAGAGAGAGAGAGAGAGAGAGAGAGTGTGTGTGTGTGTGTGTGTAAGGGGAGCAATTTTACGGTAATTATGTTAAAAACGAATGTCAGATTTAATAGAAACCCATCGCAACAAATGTAAAACGAAGTTAAAGAAAAAAAAAGAAAAGAAAAGAAAGCAAATACAAAACAAAACAAGCGGCGATCAATGGCAACAATTATTCCTATTCCACGAACAAAATAAACTCTCTCTCTCTCTCTCTCTCTCTCTCTCTCTCTCTCTCTCTCTTCCATATCCTTATTACTTTCTTTTTCCTCTGTTTGACGTTTTTCTTCTACCTTCTCTTTTTACTCTTTACAAAGATCTCTCTCTCTCTCTCTCTCTCTCTCTCTCTCTCTCTCTCCTATCTCCTTCCAGTCGATATATTCTTACACCAAAGGAAGATTCACGAGCTGTACTAAATTCACATTATATTCATTACGTGAAGAAAGACTTGACATTCTTCTTCGACGATGAAATATCAATATTCCTCTGTGCCCTTGAGAGAGGATGGGGGAGGGAGAGAGGGAGGGAGAGAGAGGGAGAGAGAATCCGATAGAGAGACAAACAGACACAGACAACCAGACAGACAATTGTTGACTAGCAAATATAAAACAGAGATACACAAACTGAGCAAGAGAGACAGAGACAAACAGACAAAACCAGAAAAACACACAAACACACACACACACACACACACACACACACACACACACACACACACACACACACACACACACACACCGGCAAATAGAGAAACAAGAGCAGAAACTAAACAGATTCACCTACCCACACACAGACACTCCCCCCCCCCCCCCACACACACAGACACACAAACACGCAGATAATCCAACTCACTGCCATAATACCCAGGCAAAGCTCTCCTAAAAATGAAGGATACAGAGGAAATAAACAATACCATAATGAAGGAGAGGAGAGATGATTAACGTAGCAATATTTCCCGAGGACATTGAAAGCTTTCTCGTCTCTTCTTCTTGCGCCCGAAAAATAACGAACGCTCTGATCGCGAAAAATATTTATACCGGGAATTTTCGTTATTTATGGGACGGTGGAGTGTAGCTAATGGCGGCGGCGGTGGCGGTGGCGGTGGTGGTAGTGTGTGTGTGTGTGTGTGTGTGTGTGTGTGTGTGTGTGTGTGTGTGTGTGTGTGTGTGTTTTATTTTCTGTTTGTACATAAGTGTGTGTTTGTCTTCTTGTCTGTGTTTGCGTCTGTCTGTTTGTCTGATTATCTGGGCTTCTCTCTCTCTCTCTCTCTCTCTCTCTCTCTCTCTCTCTCTCTCTCTCTCCCTGTGTTTATTTTCTCTCCTTCACCCTCTCCGTCAAAGTGGTTAATGCGAACAGCCGCGTTGAGGGGTGACTCTTACACACCTTTTTCCCCGCACCTTGGCGCCGTCACCACCTTACCTGTCCTCAAGCTTATTTATGGGACCACACCTGCGCCCGCGAGCCAGGTGCCACCCCCCACTCCCCCCTCCTTCCCCCTCAAACACGAAACTACTTCAGGTGTTGTATTCAGGAGGAGGAGGAGGAGGAAGAGGAGGAGGAGGAGGAGAACATACGGAGGGAAGGTAAAGCGAGGAGAAGCAAGAGGAAGGCAAGGGAGGTCTTAGGTAGCGACAGGGAAGGAAGGGAGGCTGAAGGGAGGCAAGGGACGTGAAGGGAAGGGAGAGGATCGTGAGGGAAGGTGAGGAGAGGGAAGGGGACAGCTGGAAGAAGGGCAGGTAAGGCTTGGGAGGCTTAGAAGGACGAGGAAGGGTCTGGTAGGGCAGGTAAACCAACAGGAATGAAAGGTAGGCAAGGGGAACGAGAGGAGAGGAGGAGGAAGCAAGGATAGAGGAAGACAAGTAGGAGGAACACAAAGCAGAGTTGGTAAGGTTAGGAAAATCAAAGGGAGAGCAAATGGAAGCTAGGGAGGCAAGGGGAGATGAAGGAAAGTGTAGGAAATAGGAGAGAAGGGCAAGGGAGGAAAGAGAATAGACTTAGTTAGGCTGGGCAAAGGAAAGGGAGGGGAGTGCAAAGGGAAGTTAGGGAAAGGTCAGGTATTGAAGGGAAGGCAAGGGAAGATGAAGGAAAAAGAGAATAGGAGAGGAGGACAAGGGAATATGAAAGAAGGCGAAGAGAAGGAAGTGAAGGAAAGGAAGAGAAAGGGAAGGGAATATGAAAGGAGGGGACTAGGGGAAGGAAAGTGAAGGAAAGGAAAAGAAAGGGAAGGGAATATGAAAGAAGGCAACGAGGGGAAGGGAAATGAAGGAAAGGAAGAGAAAGGGAAGGGAATGTGAAAGGAGGCAACGAGAGGAAAGTAAATGAAGAAAAGGAAGAAAAGGACAAGGGAATTTGAAAGGAGGGAACGAAGGGGAAGAGAAGGGAAGGAAAGGAAGGGAAAGGAAAGCGAGGTGAACGACCCGAAGCACAGCAAATAGAGGAAAGTGAAAACAGAGAAAGGTGAGACGAAAAAAAGGTCAGAGGAAAGGGAAGGTAAAGGAGGAGAATTGCAGACAAGGTAGAGAGAGAGAGAGAGAAAGAGAAAGAGAATTACTGAGGAAGGGGAGGGAGGAACAAGGAAGGAGTGGAAAGAGGATAGATTAGGGTGAAGGAAGAAGAAGAGGCGATGATGAAATATTGGAAACAGAGGAAGAAAAGAGAGAATGAAGAAAGGAGGAGAGGTGAGGATAAAGGAGGAGGAGGAGGAGGCATGGCAGGAATTGATAAAGGAAAGGACAAATAAGAGAGGAGGAGGAAGGAGAGGATATAAGAGAGAGAAGCAAAATAAAAGGATAAACGAAGGAGACCGAAGGAGAGAAGAGAGAATGAGATACGAAGAGAAGAGAAGAGAGAGGAAGAGGGACGAAGTAGAAATGATGCTAAAGGGAAGAAGATAAGACCGAATGAGGTACAAGAAGAAGAGGAGAGAGAAGCAGAGAGGATGAGGGAGGAAGCAGAAATGAAGGTAGAGGAGATAAAACAGAATGGTGAACGAGAAGAAGAGAAGAGAAGAGAGAAGTAAGGGACATGAAGGAAGACCAAATGAAGTACGACAAGAAGAGAAAAGAAGAGAGGGAAGAGAATGAAGAACGAAGCACAGGTAAGGCAGATGAAGGCAGGTAACAGAAGCATCATTACCACGCACCACACCACCGCAAGCTTGACACACAGCAACGAGGAGGGGGAAGGGGAAGGTGCTGCGGGAGGGCCGGGTTGGTGTGCCGTGGTCTATATGCTCCACAAACAGCGAGCAAGCGTGTGGCGTGAATTAATACTTCCCTGCAGACATAAATCATTCCGTTGACACATAACTAGAAGGGAAAGCAAAGGGGAGGCTGCCATTGAGCACACACACCAACCACCCACCCTCACAAACACCCACACACATACACACCCACTCACACCCACCCACACACACACTCACACACACAGCTCCGCCCTTTGTCCTCGCTATCACTAACAACACAGCAACACTAATGCCCCAAGAAGCACAGAAACACAACATAATGCCAGCACAATAGAGAATCACTGGGGGGCTTACTCACACACAGACACACTCACACTCCCCGCCAGCTGTTTCCGTGCACCGCAAATATCACAGGTAAACAGCAGCCCATTAAGTAGGTCCGCCAGGTACACGTTGAACATCGAGGTAAAGCAAACAAGTGGGAATGTTCACTCGCTATAAAGTTTTCAAGGATCGATAAAACAATGAAGTGAGTGAAGAATGGACGCAACACACAATGAGCACATAATAAGATTTTTTTTGTGTGTGGCTTTCAAGGAGCTAAAGAGGCCATGATTGAAAGGGAAAGTTTATCAAAGGTACTCGAATATGTACTCTTCGAAGAATGGCGTAGCTTTCTTAAATATGATTAGGGGAAGTGTATCATTGAGTTCATCATAGCCACAACGTAATCCAACCGGTGTGTCCCAAGTGAGGTATTAATACAAAAAAAGAAAAATCACCGAACAAAGAAATTCTAATTGAAACTTTAAACATGAAAATTCTTAACACGAAATACAACTAAATAAAACACCTTTACAGTTTACCTATAAAACTGACGGTGGATGAAACATATAACAGAAAAATAAGAAAAATAAGAAAAAAACACAAAAAAACTCTTAGAACCAAAAACTCTGAAACACACACACGCACCAAAAAATAGTTCAAACGAAACACTAAAATAAAACACCTTTACAACTAAAAAAAAAAAAAAAAAAAATGACGGTGGATGGATCAGAGGCGCTTTCTTTAGGCATTAATAGGCCACAAAAAAAACAAAAAACAACAACAACAAAAAAATCCCCGTACACGCCCATCACTTGAGAAAAAAGGTAAGTGGGCCTCCTTTCACACACCTGGGCGTTCCCTTTGTGCACCTGAGCGGCCCCTCGTCGGAATTAGGGCATTAGTGGCTCATCTCCATAATAGATACGGCAAGGCGCAGAGATCACCCCGCGCCTCTGAGGTAAAAATTCGTTTCCTTTTGTAGAGGATAATGATTTTAATGACCCAGTTTGTGGATGCGTGATTACCTAGACCGCTTCAACTTGTACAAAATAAACTACAATTACTACTACTACTACTACTACTACTACTACTACTACTACTACTACTATTACTACTACTACAACTACTACTACTACCACTCCTACTTCTTCGTTTTCGTTTACTTTTTTTCTTTTTCTTTTTCTCCTTTTGCTTCTTCCTCTTGTTCTTCTTTTTCTCCTTTCTTTTCTTTTTTCTTCATTATCTTCATCTTCATCTACTACTACTACTACTACTACTACTACTAAAGAGAGAGAGAGGGAATTAGTGAGGCAGGGGAGGTAAGGAAGGAGGACTGAGAAAGGAGTAGAAACAGGATATATATAAAGGTGAAGGAAGAAGAAAGACTACCACTTCTACCAACAATAATAACACTTTTCTATCCTTCATCTATATTCTACTTTCTTTTCTCTCTCTTATTTCCATTTTCTCCGCTATTTGTATCATCCTACTACTACTTCTACTTTCACTACTACTACTACTACTACTACCACAGCGATACTCCCCCCAGTCCATCAACTTTACTACCACCCTGATCACCATTGCCACTCCTACTACAGCGGTGACAGAAGCCATTTATCAAGGCCAAGATTTATCGCCACACAGTTCACATATTGATCTACACTCACTCAAGGGCGCCGGGCGTGTGGGTGGCTATGTGAGTCCAGGTCCCACGCTTGCCTTGCCCCCCGACGTCATATTATTAATTAGTACGCAGAGTGAGTGCTTGAATGGCCTTACTAGTGTGCTTGGCAATCTGAAAGCACCTGAACTCCTCACCTCCTCCTCCTCCTCCTCCTCCTCCTTCGCTTGCAGGTTTTATGAGGTGTTTTTTGTGTTTTTGTTGTGCGTTATTTATTTATTCCGGGTATGGATTTTGAGGTGAGTGATTGTGTGTGTGTGTGTGTGTGTGTGTGTGTGTGTGTGTGTGTGTGTGTGTGTGTGTGTGTGTGTGTGTGTGTGTGTGTGTGTGTGTGTGTGTGTGTGTGTGTGTGTGTGTGTGTTTATCTTTTGGCGCTATACTAAACGTAGGCCTAATGTCTCCTCATTTTCCTAAGCCTCCTCCTCCTCCTCCTCCTCTTCTTCCTCCTCCTCCTCTGTGCTATTTTTACTACTACTACTACTACTACGCTACCTTGCACTGCAGCTGTTTCTCTCCTTCTCTTCCTAAACTTCTGTCTGTTCTCGGCCTTCTCTTTCTCCTTATCCCTCCCTTTCTCTTTCTTCCTTTCCTTTCTTTGCACTTAAAAATCTCCCTTCTCGTTCCCTTTCCTACTTTTGTTAACTCCCTCCTTCGTCGTTTCTTCTTCATTGTCTTCCTTCTTCCACCTCTTTTCTCCCCACCACAACCTAACTACGCCCCACCCCTTCCACTACTCACCGTGTTTTCCCCGACGTTGTGCGCGATGCAGTGAAGGACCGCCGTGGTGCCGACCTGCGACCGTAACTCCGTGTTGTTCTGTTGCGTGAAGATCGTGTCGGGGTCGGGGTAGGTGGTGAGGTCCTCCGCGGGGCCCACTAAGGTCGAGGTCAGCGGCGGCAGGAAGCTCGGGAACACTGAAGGAGAGGCAGAGGAAATGGAAGGTAAAAAGTGACGTCTGGCGCAGGAAGGGACGCGTGAAGGATGAAGAATGAAGATGAAGGGAAGGAAGGAAGTGGGGAAGGATGGTACGGGAGGATGATGAAGGAGAATGAAAGGAGAATGAAGGTGGAAGGAAGGAAGGTGT
Organism: Eriocheir sinensis; assembly: GCF_024679095.1. Taxonomy (NCBI): domain Eukaryota; kingdom Metazoa; phylum Arthropoda; class Malacostraca; order Decapoda; family Varunidae; genus Eriocheir; species Eriocheir sinensis. Next base: position 17,509,868 of record NC_066521.1, on the reverse strand, counting down.
GGGATGAAGATGAGGGAGGATAAGGAAAGGATAATAAAGGTGGAAGGCAGGAAGGAAGGAAGGAAGCAAAAAGGGAGGGAAGGATGGAAGGAAGAAGTGAAGGAAGGAAGGAAGGAAAGTGTGGGATGAAGATGAGGGAGGATGAGGAAAGGATAATAAAGGTGGAAGGAAGGAAGGAAGGAAGCAAAAAGTGAGAGAAGGAAGGAAGGAAGAAGTGAAGGAAGGAAGGAAAGAAAGAATGGGTCAGGATGGAAGGAGTTGGATGAAGATGAGGGAGGATGAGGAAAGGATAATAAAAGTGGATGGAAGGAAGGAAGGAACAAAAAGGGAGAGAAGGACGGAAGGAAAAAGGGAAGGAAGGAAGGTGTGAAATCAAGATAAGGGAAAATGAAAGAAGTAAGGAAAGAAGGAAAAAAAGAAAGTGGAGAAAAAGGAAAAGAGAATGGATGATGATGAGGGGGAGTGAAAACGAGGTGATGTATAGGAGCATAGAGGGAGAGGAATGATGATAGAGAGATGGAGAGAGAGATGGAGGAGAAAGATGAGGAGAGGGAGGAAGAGATGATGTATGGAGAGGCGGTGCAGGTTGACAGAGATAGGGGAGGGAAATAAGATGATGATAGAGACGTGGAGAAGCGTGTGAAGAGGAGAAGAGGGTCAAGGAAAATGATGGAGAGAGGCGGAAAGAGGAAGGAGAGGAGAGGGAGAGATGATAAGGCGGTTGAGGAATGACGAAGATAGGAGAAAAAATAAAATATGATAAAAAATGTAGAAAAAGGAAAGAAGAATGAAGACACAGAGAAAAAAAGATAATGGTAAGGAAATGGAGTGGATAATCGAAGGAGAAGAAAGAGAGGGATAGCAGAGACAGGGAAGAAGGAGAAAAATAATGAAGGAAACGAAGAAAATAGAAAAAAAAAGAGAAAATGAAAAATAGAAAAAAATGAAAAATAGGAGAAAAAATGGAAATAGAAAAAAGAGAAAAATGAAAAATAGAAATGCTGAAGAAATACAAATGAATATACGGAAAAAAAAGATGACCAAAATGATGAAAATAAAACGCATAAACAAACAAAAAAAAGACAAAACCGAACAGAAAAGAGAAATAAGGAAAAAAAAGTCGAGAAACAATTTGAGTTAACTTTTACACACACACACACACACACACACACACACACACACACACACACACACACACACACACACACACACTACCCCACTCCCCTCCCCCCACCCACACACGCAAATGGAATGCAAAACCCGACTTACAAATCTCGTTTTAGACAGACAGACGGAGAGATTAGAAGCGGCGGGGGAGGGCGCGGCAGGGGGAGGGGGGGACTGGGGCGAGGGGGGGGACTGGGGCGAGGGGGGGGGGTGAGAATCCGGAAGTGGAAATCTGATGTGTGTTATTGTGGGTGAAGGGAAGGACTCATGTCACCCGGGGCTTCCTCCTCCTCCTCCTCCTCCTCTTCCTCCTCCTCCTTTTGCTCTCTTCCTCTTTCTCCTGCTCCCCTTTTCGTCTTCCTTTGATGATCTCGACTTAGTAAAAAGAAAATCATAACAGCTCCGATTCTCTCTCTCTCTCTCTAAACATAACTGCATTCCCCGTCCTTCCACAAACCACTTTCTCGACTTAAAACAAAGAGAAAGGAAACTTAATCCAGGCGTAAATATTCATAAACACATTAAAAGCATCTCTCTCTACCTGTGAGTGTGAGTGTGTGTGTGTGTGTGTGTGTGTGTGTGTGTGTGTGTGTGTGTGTGTGTGTGAGAGAGAGAGAGAGAGAGAGAGATGAGCCAGTCCATTTATCTTCGTTGAGGGAATAAGATTTTTTTTTCCCGCACCGACGCAAACAGTTTAGGATTGGGTTGAATTTCCCTTGACTTGCTTCCCTTTTTCTTTCCCTCCTCCTTATTAGAAGTGTCAGGCTTCACTACAATTTTCTTCGGTCTTGTTTCTGTCTTTCCTTCCTTTCGTATTTTCGCTTCTTCGGTAATTACCTTCCACTTTTCTTTGTTTTGTTTTCTTTCATAATTTGCGGTTTTTGAATTTATCGCTAATGAGGTTTCTGGAGTCTGTGTTTCTCTTCTTTGTTTATCCGTTTTCTGTTATCTTATTTCTTTCCATTTTATGTCTTCTTTCTTTCATTTTGTTACTTTTTTCTTTCTTTTTGTTTTTCTTTCTTTATCTGTTCTTCATTTTCTCATTTCTTTCCATTTTCTTGCTTTCTCTTCTCTTTCTAATTTCCTCTGTTTATCTATTCTCCTTTCTCTTATTTCTTTTTATTCTGTCACTTTCTTCTCTCTTTCTGTTTTCCTTTCTTTATCTATTTTTAATTTTCTTACTTCTTACTATTTTCTTGCTTTCTCTTCGCTTTCTAGTTTCCTCTGTTCATCTTTTCTCCTTTATCTGGTTTCTCTCCATTTTGTTTCTTCGTATTTCTACTTTATTATCCTCACAAAACCTAAACTCACTCCCCTTCTCCTTCCCCCTTTCCTCCATTTCCTCCTCTTTCTTCTTCCTTCTAGTTTCCTTTATTTATGTATTCTCCGTTTTCCTATTTCTCTCCATTTCGTTACATCGTGTTCCTTTTTCTCATCCTCAGTAAACCTTAAACTCCCTCCCTCCCCCTACTCCTCCACCTCCTCCTCTTCGTCTTCCTCCTCTTCCATCTTCTCCTCCTCCATTCCATCTTCATCCATTATTCCTTTTCAGCAGGTAACGCACGAAATCTCATCCAGCACCTTCATCACTCACATCTTTATCCTTCTTATTGTTGAAACTAAAAAAAAAAAAAGAGGGAGAGAGAACCGACGATCCCCCGTTCCGTGCCGTCGAAAGAGTCTCCATTACCGACGAAAATGGGAAGTGGGATGGACGAAGAGGGAAAGAGGAAGAAGGAGGAAGATTGGAGAACGAAGAGAAGATGTAGAGAAAGGTAGAGAGGAGGAAGAGAATGGGGAAAAAGGAAGAGGGAAAGAGGAAAGGAAGAAGAAGGAAGAAGATAGAAAAACGGAGAGACGTTGAAGAGAAAGGTAGGATATAGTAGATGGGAACGGAAGGGGGTGAAGTAGGTAGATAGGAGAAGGAATAGAGGGAAGAAAAGGGATAGACGGAAAGAGGAAGAAAACGGAGAGAAGAGGTAAAGAAAGGTAGGATATAGTAAATGGGGACGGAGGAGGAGGAGGAGGAGGAGGAGGTGGAGGAGGAAGGTCGGAGGAAAGCTGAAGAGAAGAGGAAGATGGATTGGAGGACGGGAGGTGAAAGGGAATGGGCGGGGAGAGGGGAGGGGAGGTAAGGGGAGAAATAGGGAGGAGGAAGAACGTGGAAGGAATGGAGAACAGAAAGAGGAGAGAAGAGAAGAAAAGATTAAAGGTAAAGTCGAAGGAGGGGAAAATGAAAATGGAAATAGAAATGGCAAAAAAAAGAGAAGGAGAAGGAAAAATGGAAAAGAAAAAAAGAGAATAGGGTAGAGTGAGGAGTGGAAAATGAAAATGGAAATACAAATGACAAAGAAAAGAGAAGGAGAAGGAAAGATGGAATAGAAAGAAAGAGAATAGGGTAGAGTGGAAGCTAAGAAAAGAGGAGGGGGAGAGAAGGAAAGACTAAAGGTGAAGAGGATAGAGGAGAAAAAGAAGGTCAAGAAGAGAGGCGGAGGAGGGAAGACAATGAAAGTAAAGGAGGTAGAGAAGAAAGTAGCTAAGAAAGAAAAAGGTACAGTAAAAGAGAGAGAACTGAGCGCTAGGAAAAGGAAGAACGAGAGAGGAATAAACAGGGAAAAGAGGAAAAGCGAGAAAAAAAGGCGAAGGACAGAATATAAAACGAAAAGAAAGGGAGTAGAGGGGGAGGAGGAAACTAAAAAGGTAGAGGAAAGGGAGTGTTGAGAACTAGGAAAGAGATAGAGAAAGGGAGGAAAAAGGATAAAGAGGAATAGGAAGAAGAGAGAGACGTCGAAGGTTACATAAAAAAAGATAAGAAAAGACGAAGGAGGGAGATCATTAAGAGAAGAAAGGAAAAGGTAAAGGGGAGTTAAGTGCTCGGAAGAGGAAAGAAAGAGAAAGGGAGAAAAAAAAAAGAGAAAGACAACTGTTGAGAAAAAAAGTCGGAGGAGGAAAAAAAAAAGAGCCTAGGGAAGAAGATAGTTAACAAAAAGAGAGAAAAGAGAAGGGAGAGACAAGTACGAGGAAAGGGGGAGAAAGAGAAAGGGAGGTAAAGGGGGAGCCACTCACCTGGGACTGTTAAAGGGAAAAAATGGGGCTCTAAAGAATCAGAAGTGTAACCAGGTGTAGTTCGTGTGTACAGGTAGACGCAGGTGAGAAAATATGGGGCTTGGGTGTGCGAGGAGGAGGAGGAGGAGGAGGAGGAGAGAAAAGGGCAAGGTTAATGGAGAGTGGAATGGAGGAGGAAGAGGAGGAGGAGAAAGAAAGTGTAAGTGATAGCAATGGAGGAGGAAAGAGGAAGGAGGGAGAGAAGAATGGAGAGAGAGAGAGAGAGAGAGAGAGAGAGAGAGAGAGAGAGAGAGAGAGAGAGAGAGAGAGAGAGAGAGAGAGAGAGAGAGAGAGAGAGAGAGAGAGAGAGAGAGAGAGAGAGAGAGAGAGAGAGAGAGAGAGAGAGAGAGAGAGAGAGAGAGAGAGAGAGAGAGAGAGAGAGAGAGAGAGAGAGAGAGAGACAGAGAGAGAGAGAGGAAAGAGAGAGAGAGAGGAGAGGAGAGGGAGAGGGAGAGGGAGAGGGAGGTAAAATGAAAAAGTCCCCAGGAAATAGACGGAGCAAGATGGAGTTTTTTTTAGCGCGCGGCTGACGTTTGTATTTATGTATTGTTGTTACCATTTCTTCCCCGTCGGTGAGAAAGTAATTTAAACTTAAATGGTTTTGTTATCCTAAGGGAATACTAAGGCGGGGGAGTTTATTTTCAAAGGAGGGGAGGGAGGGGAGAAGGAAGAAGGAAGGTAGAAAGGGAGAGAGGAGGGAATGAAGGGAGAAAGGAATGAGGAGGAAGTGGGAGGAAGGCAGGGAAGGGAGAAGGGCAGGGAAGGAGGGAGGGAAGAAAGAAGGAAGGAAGGGAGGGAGGGAAGGAGGGACGATGGAAGGAAGGAAGGTGGAAAGAGGGAGAGAGGGAAAAAAGAACGAAGAAAGGACGGAGAGATGGAAAGGAAAGGAGGGAAGGAGGGGCGTAAGAAAGAAGGAAGGGACGAAATGAAGGAGGGAAGGAAGGAAGAGAAGGAGGAGGGAAGGAAGGATGGAAAGAGGGAGAGGGGGAGAGGAGGGAGGGAGGTGAGGTTCCTATACTGGGGATGTTGCAACTTTTAAATTCACTCTCTCCAAAGTACTTTTATCTTTTTTCCTTTATCGGGCAAGTTAAGAAATGGCGGCGAACAATCAACGTCCCCGAAAGTTGCTCAATTAAACGAACAACAACAGCATTTAAAGGGAAAATTACGAGAGATAAATGAGTTGAGAGACTGTCTGGGCGGGGAAAAAAATATCAAGAGTACAATTTTACGTTAATCACTCACTTGAGGGGAAACTAATGAGAAATCAGCGCCAATAATGAGAAGTAATGAGGGTCAATGATGAGAAGTAATGAGGGGAAGTGTGGTTCTAAATTACCCAAAGATGAAGGAGAGTATAGCTAACGTCTTGTACCCTGAGAGACGTACATATGCTCCGACCTTTTCCGGAATAGTTGAAGTAAAGTAGTTAACGTCTTGTACCCTGAGAGACGTACATATGCTCCGACCTTTTCCGGAATAGATGAAGGAAAGTAGCTACGTCTTGCTCCGTGGTGGTATATATATATGTGCTTCCAACCTTTTACGGAATAGTTGAGAAGTTCGCTACAAATAATTCACACCTCAGAGCCTCACCAGACGAGCGGAATGTGAGTGATTATAAAAGAAACACATCCTCAGTTACTTTGACGAAGAAAAAATGAAGATAATGTGCTCGTTAAACATCCTCCTATCCATTCTAAGTTGGCTACAAGTAATTCACACCTCGGAGCCTCACCAGACAAGAGGGTTTCAAGTTATTATTAAAGAGATCATCCCCCGAAACCTTGAAAAAGACGAAGGTAAAGTAGTCTGTGTAACACCTTCCTATTCATTTCAAGTCGGCTATAATTAATTCACATGTTGCAGCCTCACAAGACAAGCGCATATTGAGTTATTATTTTGAAGAGATCGTCCCCAGAAACCTTGAAAATGACGAAGATAATGCGGCCTGTGTAACACCTTCCTGTTCATTTCAAGTCGGCTATAATTAATTCACATGTCGCAGGAAACAGGGAAACAGAGATCGAAAAGTGCAGGAAGGGAGGGAGGGAGAGAGGGAGGGACGAAAGAAGGAAGGAAAGGAGGGAGGAAAGAAGGGACGATGGAAGGAAGGGAGGAGGTGTAGGGAGGGAAAGAGGGTAGAAGGGACGAAGGAATGAAAATGACGAAGATAATGTACTCTATAAAACATTCTCAAATTCACTACGCCTCACCCAACGTATTATAATTCCTCCCTACACAGAAGCAACTTGATACCCTCTCTTGCCTCACTCTTTAACCTTGAGGCGAGGACTAAAAGGAGGGGACAGGACGCCGTTGAGAGAATATCACGTTGGTCAGTGGAAAGGAAAACAAGTGAAGGGCAGTCTGCTAGATCATAAGCAAACCGGATCATTGTTAAAGACCTTGGGTGTCTCTCGCTATTCCCTTGACCGGAGACTTGACAGGGGGAGAGGGAGAAGAGAGGGAGAAGAATAGTGAAGAAAGACAGCGGTTAGTGGATGGAAAATGAGTAGTGGACGGCGCTACAACTTCACACAAGACCGGATCATCGTATTAAAGACCTTGAATGTTCCCCGCTTCCCCGTCTTAACCTCAGGCTTGACAGGGAAGAAGAAGACACCAGAGGGAAGGATGGGAAGTAATCTCATGTATGGTCAGCGCGGAGGGACCAATAAGAGAGGGAGAGAGAGACACAGAGGGAGAGATTCCTTTGATGCTATCCATGTGTTGAGAATTCAGCGTCTGAGAACGAGACAATCTTGTTAGGGGGAGGGAAGCTGTCCTCGCCTGGTTCGTACGGGTCATCAAAGGCTCAAGGCGGCTCTGAGAGGATTCAAGAGCCACTCAAAAGGATGTCGCCCTCGGGAAGGCCACTGAAGACTGAGAAGGCTGCTTGAGGACGCGGCGCTCCTTCATTCCGTCGTCTGAGTCTATCACGACCCAATTATTTACCCCAACACTTCTTTCCCACCTCCTCGTCTTCGTCAGTCTTCCCCACCTCCTCCTCCTCCTCTTCCTTGTCTCTCCCTTAATTCATTGCTTCTATTCCTTTCTGTTTCCTCTTTCCCTTCCTTTCCTTCGTCTACCTTCTTCTACTTCTTTCTAGGCAGCCTTTTCCTCCTCCTTCTTGTTTCTCTCTTACCTACTCGCTTGTATCCACTCCTTTCTGTTTCCTCTTTCCCTTCCTTCCCTCTGATATTTCTTCCTTTCCTACGTCTATCACCTTCTTCTACTCTTTTCTAGGCATCCTTTTCCTCCTTCTTGTGTCTCCCCTACCTCCTTGCTTGTATCCATTACTTTTTTTTTCTTTTTCTATCTATCTCCCTTCCTTCTGATATTTCTTCCTTTCCTTCGTCTACCTCCTTCTTCTACTTTTTTCTAGGCATCCTTTTCTCCTTTTCCTCCTCCTTCTTTTGTCTCCCCTACCTCCTTGCTTCTGTTCCTTCATTTCTATTTCCTATCTCTCTTCCTTCCTTCCCTCTGATATTCTTTCCTTTTCTTCTTCTAATACTTTCTTCTATCTCACCTTTCTGTCCTTTCCTCCTTCCCTTCTTCCTGTAACTCATTTTTCCTGCTCCTCCTCCCTCCTAATTCTCCTCTTCCTCCTCCTCCTCCTTCCTCTTCGTCTCCTCCAAGAAGTTAGCGGCGGTAAAAGTGGGTGGTTTTAATAGGCTCATTCATCCCCGCCAGGTCGTTACTCCTTGGCGGGGATGAATTACTGTTTCCAGGCCGTTCAGCCGCCGCCGCTTCCTCCTTCCTCTTGGTAGCTTCGTGGCCGCCGCTTGGCTTGTGTGGTCGGCGAAGAGGGAAAAAAGAGAAAATCACGAGGAATGTATGCTTTCTAGACGCACCGAAGCCCGATTTTGTATATTTTTCCCCCACAGACACACACAGCAAATACTTAGGGTTGAGTTTCTATATTATTTTCTTGTTATTTCATGTGATTTTCGTGCTTTATGATCGGTGCTTGGCTCGTTTGTCCGCGAAACAGAAAAAAAAAAGAATATCATGGGAATTTATAGTGTTTTCAGACGTTCCGAAACCCTATTTAATGCATTTTTCTCCCTGACAGTTCCCGGCAAACACACACACACACACACACACACACACACAACGACTATTTATGGGATTGATTTCTGCATTCGTTTTTTCGTCGTTTCGTGCGACTGTCGTGTTGTCTGCTCGGCGGCGACCCAATCATCGGCATTCCGGGAGCCATTTTCACATATTTTTATCACTAATTATTCAACGCCCGGCGACAAAGAGGATCAAAGGAGCATATGGGATGAGGGGGACGCCGCGCCACGCTCGTCCATTACACCGTCCGTCCATCCATCGAACCTTCCCTCTTCCCCTACCCCTACCCCCCTCGACCCATACCGCCCCGACCCCTCCCCGTGCCGTGATGTCCGGTCATATTTCACGAGATTCCGACTCAATCCCTTTATACCGTGACGCGGCTCTGATCTCGCAATTACGACCGTTCAGCAAATCAAATTATGCACTTTTCCTTCACTTATGGAGACGTGACGTGTCCTCCCTCTGACGGCCGCTGAAGGAAACGCAAAATCATAAAACCAAAACCCCTTAAATTACTGTCATTCATCACATTAGTTTGTACACCTTTTCGTTACCTGTGGATACGTGACGTGCCCTCTGGCGGCCACTGAAAAAAGCGCAACTCTCTAATACTAGACCAAAAATAACTGATACCAACACAAAACAAGAACCAGCTAAACAACTTGAACTAATGTCATTCAACAAATCATATTACACATTTTTCTAACGTGCCCTCTGGCGGTAACTATAGGAAACGAAGTATTCTTCACCACAAAATGAAAACCAACAAAACTTCAACTACTTCCATTCAGCAACTCACATTACACACCTATTTCGTTACCTAGATATACGTAATGTGCTCTGACACGGACTAAAGGACATTGAACTTTCTCCTGCACACAAAACAATCCAATTAAAACCAACAAAACCACTTAAACTATTACCATTGATCAGGTCACATCCCACACCTTTCCGTTACCTGTAGCTACGTGATATGTGCTTGCCCTCTACCGGCTTTGAAGGACGTACATACAGAACATTATCCATCCCAAACCCAAACCCACACAAAGCAACACGATGAGCTGCCAAATCGAGCAAACGCATTGAATTGGTGCGCTAAAATATTTCAGTTAGACTCCGCTGTTTATCGGCCGTCAGCGGCGAGGCCCGTGGAGCTGACATCGCCTGATTAGCATTGACATGAAAGAAATCGTGCAACGCAGTCACTGGTGAAAGGGGGGCTAAGCGAAACAAAGGGACACCACGCCAAGCCACTCCATGCCACCTCACCCCACCACACCACACCACACCACACCCCGCCACAAGGACATCCCACCACGCCAATCACCACAAGCGGCTTCAGGCTCCAAGTTAAGTGTGCCTCGCGCGTTCCATCAGCCCGTTTCCAAGGCGCTCCAGACACCCTTGCCGCCTAGACGAGCGACACAAAGCCTCACCCACATTCACAGCTTCTTCCTCCTCGGTACTGGCGTCAAAGGAAGCCGTAGGAGCGCCGAAGAAAAGATTGAGAATTGGAATAGCGGGAAGGGAGAGAGGGAGAGAGAGGGGGAAAGTAAAAAAGGAAAGAAATGAAAAGAAAGAGGAAAGAGGGAGGAATGGGAGAGAGAGGGAGAGAGAGAGAGAGAAGGTAAGATAATGAGAAACGAGAAAGGGGAAAACGAAGAATGAGAAAGAGAAGAGGGAATAAAAGAAAACAACGAATAAAGTGGATAGTGATAAAAGTTCAGGAAAACGAAAGTAATGCAGAAATGAGACACACCGGAACACGAAGAAAAGAAGAAAACGAATCAGAGGAAAATGGAAAACAAAACAAAACGAAACAGAGAAAAACAACAAAGACCCACGAAGAAAGGAGACAGAGGAAACGAAGAAAGCGAGAAAAAGAAAACGGAGAACGACATAGCAGCGACACAAAACCACGAAGAGAGGAGACCAAAGGAAGGAAGGAGAGAAAAACGACACATAACCACTACGAACCAAACAAAGGCAGAAGGAAAGACATAAAAAGAAAACGAAGAACGACATAGCAACGACACAAAACCATGAAGAGAGGAGACCAAAGGAAGGAAGGAAAGGAGAGAAAAACGACACATAACCACTACAAAGCTAACAAAGGAAGAAGGAAAGACAGAAATAAACCGGAGAACGACATAGCAACGACACAACCAATCAACCAGACACACACACCCACGACAACCACCACCACCACCACCACCACCACGGGACACACAATGGAGTCAGGATAATGACCCCACACCTGATAACCTTCGCGTTCGCCACTAATAACTCCAGCACAGCGCCACCACCAGCATACCTATTGTGGCCGTAAATTGTGAGAGTCAGGGTAAAGGGAAGGAAAGGTTATTGAATGTCGCTGAGGAGTTTCTTATGGTATCCCGGGTGACCACTGAGCTCCGTCTTTCTATCTTGGGGGTTCTTTGAAATATTAGGTAAAAAGTTGCTGTTGGTTAGGTTTGTTCAGGTGAGGTTAGATTAGGTAAGATGAGGTGCGTTGGTGTGATGTGTGTTTCTTTTTTATTTGTTAGGTAAAAGCTGCTGGTTAGGTGTGTTAAGGTGAGAATAAGTAAGGTTAGGTTGGGTAAAGTTAGGTTGTCTTTGTTATCTGTGTTGTTTGTGTGACTAGTGTTTTTGTTATTTTCAAGGTGTTACTTTCATATGTCTTTCTCATTCATGTGTATTTTGAAAGTTGGATTGTTCTAGCTGTGGGATTTTTGTGCTTTGCCTTTGTTATGTGTTTTATGGTTGTCCTACGTAAAGCAAAAAATTGGAAAGAATGGAGGGAAAATGGGAGGAAAGAGAAAGAGAAGAGAGAAAGAAACCGCTCAAGGAGGAAAAAAAACAAAACATACACATAAACACTCGAAAACGAATGAACAAACAGATACAAACAAACAAAAACAGCGCTGGAGTTCATTTAATGTTGATAGGGACTACGATTACGTCTCCTCCTCCTCCTCCTACTACTACTACTACTACTACTCCCAACACTGCTACAAGGCTACACGGTACACGGAAGACCCAGCAACTTGTCTCGCTCATAACTAGAACGCGAGTCTCCCACGAGTGCCATTCCCCCTTCTGGATGGCTTCCCGTTCTCTTCCCCGCGCGAGACACACCGAGGACACATAAGCGAAAACGCAGCCCCCCTCAAGGTCTCAATAAGTACCTCCATAAAGACTAATGGAAAGAAAACGGGAGGAAGACGAAAGAAAGTGAGGGAGGTAAAAAGTTAACACATACCACCTCGAAAACGAATGAAGAAGCAAGGTTTGGATAAGTACCCCCATAAAGACCAATGGAAAGAAAACGAGAGGAAGACGAAAGAAAGAAAGTGGGAGAAGAAAACTGCGGAGGGAGGGAAAAACAAACACACACGACCTCGAAAACGAATGAAGAAGTAAGGTTTGGATAAGTACCCCCATAAAGACCAATGGAAAGAAAACGGGAGGAGGACGAAAGAAAGAAAGTGGGAGAAGAAAACCGCGGAGGGAGGGAAAAACAAACACACACGACCTCGAAAACGAATGAAGAAGTAAGGTTTGGATAAGTACCCCCATAAAGACCAATGGAAAGAAAACGAGAGGAAGACGAAAGAAAGTGGGAAGAGAAAACAGCAGCGGGACGGAAAAACAAACGCATACGACGTCGAATACGGATGAAAACGCACACACAAACACCTCCCCTCTATGCACCTCACATAAAGCGACAAAAAACTCAACTAAATTAGCATCACACGCGTATCAGAGTCCCCCAAGAGAGTGTGAGTCTCATATTTGCCTTCCAGTTCAGTGCCCGGCTTACACTCTTGCTGCCTAGATGCCCAGGGACGACTTTTCTTATTCAGTGGAAAAATTAAAGGAGATGAGAGAATGGGGGAGAGGAACTGGGGCATGAAGAGAGGAGAAGGAGGCCCAAAGGTGTCCGGGGAAGGAGAGTGGAAGAGGAAGAGGAGGAGGAGGAGGAGGGAGAAAAGAGGACGAGGGTGAGAAGGAAGGAGAACAAGAGTGGACCATCAGAGGAGAAGACTGAAAGGAGAAGAGAAGGAGCTCATGAGCCGGAAGGAGGAGGAGGAGGAGGAGTTGGAGGAGGAGGAGGAGGAGGAGGAGGAGTTGGAGGAGGAGAAGGAGGGAAGGGAGACAGACGAGGAGGAGAAGCACAAGGAGGTAAAAGGAGAGAGATGGATCAGGAGGAGGCAAGAGGATAGATGTAAAACCGGAGAAAGGGAATAAAAGAAAAATTCAAGGAGGCGAAAATGGGATACGAGGAGGGAAAGGAAGACGAGATAAAAGGAACGAGGTGGCAAAGGAGGAAGGAAGCCAAGAAATTATTGAAAATGTGGAGGAAAAGGAGGAGGGAGAAGAGAGCGGAAAGAAGAAAGAGAAAGAGCAAAAATAAGAAAGTTTCCCCCAAAAAACCTAACTAGATGGAAAACAGAGAAGAGTGACAGAGGGAGAAACAGAGAGATTTGGCGGAATGGGGAGGTTAAGTATGGGCGAGGGGAGGAACAGGGAAGGGGAGGAGCCGAAGGTGGGGTGACGAGGGGTTTCAAGGGGTCGTTTGGGGAATATTGGAAGGAAAGAAAGACCGAGCGCCCTCCTTTTCCGGCCATTGAAGAGAAGAACCCCGGACGGACACCAGATTTTTTTTACTTTAACGTTAGTGAAAGAGAAAGAAATAGAGAGTGAGTGAAAGTGATTTTTCCTCCTCCTCCTTCATATTTGCAACTTTCCCCTTTAACATACTGAACATTGACCTCTTTCCTCCCTCTCCTCTCCTCTCTCGCTTCCTCTTCCTCCTCCTCCTCCTCCTCCTCCTCCTCTCCAACCCAAATGCAAGCTCCGGAAACTCCCTCCTATCGCACAATCCGTATAAACCGACGCGCGGGTTGCACTACAAATTAATTAAACTTCCATTAGATTATGACACACGATATATATACACAGCCGTGGTTGAAAATATCCTATACCCATTAACTATTAACTGAAATCCGGATGAAATATGTTAGTTAGCCCATTTTCTTTCTTTTTCCCTCTCTTCTCCTTTTCTCTCTATCTCTCTATTTTCGCTAACATTTTCCCGTCTTCCTCCCTCTCTTTCCCTTCCTTCCATTATCACCTTTCCTCCATCTACACGTTAGTTAGTTATGGTTCCTTCTATGTCCCCTTCCTTCTTCGCTCTCCTCTCCTCTCCTTTTCCTCCTTCCAATTTCCTATGTGTTCTATTTTCTCTAATATTTCTCTCTTCCCTGATGTTATTTATCTACGGTGTCTTTCCTCATCTCTTCTCTCATTATTCCTACTTTCTCCATTATCCTCCATTCTGTTATCCATTTTTTATCTCCTTTTTCCCTCCTCACCTTACTCACCTTCCCTACATCTATCCTTTCTCCTACTCTTTCCTAATGCGCCTTTGACCTTTACTAGACGTACAGTAGCACAAAAAAAAAAAAAAAAAACTGATTTGCAAAGTAGGCATTAAACGCTAAGAAAAAAAACAGGCAATTACAGGTGCTATTAATAAGTTAGTTGTTTTTTTGTTGATGATGGGTTTTTTTCTTGCCCTTGAGCTGCCTCCCTTGCTGTATAAAAAAAAAAAAAAAACTCGGCAAATAAATTAAATCAGCGACTGAGAAATAATAAGCATGGCGGCACGTTCTCGAAAGGCGGCACTTGCTCAAAATTTTCTTAAAGGTTAAAAAACTTTTCCTCAAACTCCTCGTAAAGGGATCACCTGGCCCCTTTAACAGCCACCGGGGCGATCGTCAGGTTAATTAATAAGCCAAAAAAAGTTGGGGGTCGTCGCGCCCTAATAATTTTGAGTCGCGTCATAGAGGAGGGAAAGAAACCACCGAATTGGGAAAGGCGAAGATGGTGATGCTTTGAAGAGATGGAATGACTGACTGACTGACTGACTGACTGACTGATTCTCTCTCTCTGTCTATTTATTTATCTATCTATCTATCTATCTATCACTATCTACAAATTTATCGTTTACTTCGATCAATACGTTTTTTTTACCCTTTTCTTTCTTTCTTTTACTTTTTCTTTTTCCTACTTTATTTCTCTCTATCTGTATGTGTTCTCTCTCTCTCTCTCTGTCAGACACACAAAAAAACGTACAAAAAAGAGCGTAAAGGAGAAAAAAAAGAGGAAAAAAAACATTGAAGGGAATTAGATTTAACTTGGATTATTTTTTTTAAGTAAAGAACAAAAAAAAAAAAAAAAAAAAAAAACTCCCATGAGCAATCTTGAAATGTAGAGGAAAGAAAAACCGTGAATGAACGAAGACTAATAACGTTATGAATAATTTTAAAAGAAAGAGAAAACAAGAGAAGAGAAAAGAGAAATGAGAAAAAAAAGGTAAAAACTACCCATGAGGATATTTTCAATTCCAGGGATCCTACAAAGGACTCCAAGACACCCACCTGGGAGCGCCGCGCCCTTGACCCCTCTCCACATGAGGAGGAGGCGCAGGAGGAGCTGAAGGAGGCGGGTCATCTGGGCTCCGGGGGCGTTGGGGGGGCGGGGGAAGGAGTCCTAGGGGTGATGGGAGTCCTGCAGGATATTAAGGACGCCTCCAGGTCAAGACGGGCGCCTCCTCAGCCTCCGCGCAGCATCCTGGAGGAGGGGGGAGAGAAAATGACGTTAGAAAGATAATATTAATACTTTTTCATATTATTTTCTTTCTCATTTAACATTTTTATGCTAATGAAACTAAGCGACAGAACAGACGTGATAACTTTGACTCGTTAGAAGACTTTGCGATGTAATTAGATTAGAGAAAGTTCTGCAACACACACACACACACACACACACACACACACACACACACACACACACACACACACACACACACACACACACGCCTGCGCTTGACTCGGCCTTTCATTTCATTAAAACGCAAATTCCCGCTAATAAGCTTACGAGGATCTTCATGACGTTAATGTCTGAACTTGTCTTTTTTTATTCCCAGGCGTAGTTAATTACCTGCATGACTACTGATGAAGGGAGCGAAGGAGGAAGGAGAGAGGGAAGGAGAGAGGATAGAGAGGGAGGAAGGACGCAAGGCAGGGAAGGGAAGGTGGCCATGATGGAAGGTAGATACAGCGAAGGAAGGAAGGAGAGAAGGAGAGAGGGAAGGAGAGAAAGAAGGAAGGAAGGAAGAAAAGGGAGAAAGAAGAAAGGAAGGAAAGGGAGAAAGAGCGGAGGTGAGTAGGTTGGGAAGAAGGGATGGAAAGAGAAAAGTAAGGAAGGAAAGAGGGCAAAAGGAACGTAGGGAGGAAGAAGAATAGAAGAAGGAAGGAAAGGGAGAAAGAAGGGAGGTGAGTGCGTTGGAAAGAAGGGATGGAAAGAGGGAACTAAGGAAGAAAAGCGGGCAAAAGGAACGTAGGAAGGAAGGAAAATAGAAGAAGGAAGGAAAGGAAGAAAGAAGGGAGGTGAATGCGTTGGGAAGGAAGGAAGGAAGGAAGGAAGAGAGTGGCAGGCTGAATGGGATGCTGGAAGGAGAAGGAAAGATGATAAAGATGAAATGGAAAATGGAAATTGAGAGCAGAAGGAAGATGAGTAAGAGGAGGAGGAGGAGGAGAAGGTGGATACGGAGAACGATGAAGATGAAGAGAAGTAAGAAATGGAAAAGGAGGAAGAGGAAGAGGAACCAAGAAACAGGAAAGAGGGATAGGATGAAGTTAAAGAGAATAATAAAATGAGATTAGCAACGGCACGAGTCTAATCTATTTCCGAGGCATTTGCGAGCGGTTGGAAGGAGGGACACGGAGAAAGAGGAAGAGGAGGAGGAGGAGGAAGAGGAGGAGGAGGACCTATTCTCATGGACTCCCAACTTCCTATTCACCTGACGTAAGTTGGGAGCTAATTGGTAAAACACCTGCCTATAGGGACAACAGGTGTGGGTGAGTTGGAATTTACTGTAACGTTGCATGCGGTGAAGTTGAGGAGGAGGAGGAGGAGGAGGAAGGGAAACGAAGAGGAAAGTAGGAGAGAGAAGTCAAGCAGAAGAGAAGAGTTGGAGAAGAGACGTTGAGACAAGAAGGAAGAGAAGAGGAAATGAGTAAAGAGAATGAGATTAAGAAGAGACAGGGAAAGAATAAAATCGAGAAGGGGAAGGGAGAAGAAGGGAAGAGAAGGAAGGATACCCGGAAGAGAAGGAAGGAGAAAGGAAGAGAAGGAAAGGAAAGCCGAGAAGTAAAAGGAAGGAGAAGCAAGGAGAAAGAAGGAAAAGACAAGCAGGAAAACGAAGGGAGGAGAAGGAAAGAGAAGCGGAGAAGGAGAAGGGAGGAGGAAGGAAGGAAAGGGAAGGCGAGAAGGAAAAAGAAGAAGGGAAGAGAAGGAAAGGAAAGCCGAGAAGTAAAAGGAAGGAAAAGCCAAAAAGGAAAGAGAAGCCGAGAAGAAAGGAAAGGGAAGGCGAGAAGGAAAAAGAAGAAGGGAAGAGAAGGAAAGGAAAGCCGAGAAGTGAAAGGAAGGAAAAGCCAAAAAGGAAAACGAAGGGAAGAGAAGCCGAGAAGGAGAAGGAAGGAGGATAAGCGAAGAGGTGGTGAGTGACTATTAACGACCTAACGACCTCAGAAGATTAAGTTACCGTGAAGCTGAATGAGGTAATGAAGAGTTTTTTTCCAGGTGTGACGAACCTTCCCGCGTCACCTGTCTAACCTGCATTCACACGCACAATCTACACACCTTCCAATCCTCAATTCATGATAAGCCAAACACCCTTACACACTGCCTTTTAAACCTTTCATTTCATACATACTTCTCTTTCCTTCTTTTCCCTTCTTCCTTCTCCTTTTTTACTTCTCCTTCCTTCTCTTTGGCTCATCCTTCTTTCTCTTCCTTTCCCCTCCTTTCTCCTTCCTTCTCCTCCTTCGGTTATCCTTCCTTCTCTTCCTTTCTTCTCCCTTCCCCTCCTCGATTTCTATTCTCTCCTTGTCTCTTCTTAATCTCATTCTCACTCTCCATTATTGGCGAACATACGATTTTTTCACTTATTGTTTCTGGGTACCTTGAATTTTCCTCTACTATAATCTTTTATCTTACATTTTCGTACACAAATACGCATGACCTTTAAACTTTCCACTTTGTACTCTTCTTTTCCATAACTCTAAACAAACGTATATTTCCTAACCTTTTATTTTTATTTCCATTTCATTACACCTTTTTTTTCCTCAGTATTACTAACTTACACATATTTACACTCACAACACTAATACCACAACACACACACACACACACACACACACACACACACACACACACACACACACACATAATTTAAACACATCCTAATCAATACTTCTTAACCTCATACTAAATACATCTCTAATTCAAGTCCTATTACTAACTTACACCAACTCAACACTGATACCGCAACACACACACCATTTAAACACACCCTAATCAATACTTCTTAACCTCATACTAAATACATATCTAATTCCAGTCCTATTACTAACCTACACCGACTCAACACTGACGCCACAGCAAACATCATATTCCCCCCACACATCCCCATAAACCTCCTCTCACCCTTTCCCACGCACGCCCAAACCCACCATTCAAGCATACTAAATACATCTCTAATTCCAGTCATATTACTAACTTACACTAACTCAACGCTGATACCCTAACAAACACCATATTCCCCCAACACATCCCAATGAGCCTCCTCCTCACCCTCTCACACGAACGCACAGACCCACCACTCAAGCATACTAAATACATCTCTAATTCCAACCCAATTACTAATTTACACCAACTCAACACTGATACCCTAACAAACATCATATTCCCCTCACACAACCCAATTAGCCCTCCTCTCGCCCTCTCACACGAACGCTCAGACCCACCACTCAAGCATCTTCTCCCCACTCTCTGTTTACACGTCTCCGCTTCCGCCTCTTCCCCTTCGCTCCATTCATCCTCGTCACGCCCTTACCCGGCCCTCACAAAGACTCTCCCTCGCAGTTCACGCCGAGGAGGGAAGCTGGAGAACCCGAGAACCCTGAGCCAACAGCCGGAACCTCATTACCTCGCTTCGCAGAATGGAAATGCAAACCCCAAGTGATGAAACGAATAAATTTAGCCATTAAACTTTTTTCCTTTCCTTCCTCCTCCTCCTCCTCCTCTTGGCGCTTTCCTCTCTCGCGTTCGTCCTAGTTTTCAATTCCGAACTTCTCTTTACCTTCCTCTTCTTCCTTAGCGTCTCCTCCTATTCCTATTTCTTATTCTTCGTCTCTTTTTCCAGGTTCGTCAAGATATTCACCGGTGGCTTCGAGTCGCTAATGTAGTGGGAAATTGAGTTTAGGCGACTGAAACTTCATGAGGGATCCATTTTTACAGATAGTGGAGGCGGTAAATGCTGGCTCGGGTATAGACGCCGGACTCTTCGCCTGGATGAGCGTTCTGAAGAGGTCCATCATCTTTATTGAGCATTCTGAGGCTGTGGTTTGTGTTCGTGTGTGTGTGTGTGTGTGTGTGTGTGTGTGTGTGTGTGTGTGTGTGTGTGTGTGTGTGTGTGTGTGTGTGTGTGTCTCATTGTTTTTCCTCTCCCTCTCTCTCCCTGCCTCTCCTCCCCTTCCCTTCCCTTCGCCATACGTGTCATATACAAGTGTTTTCTTATTTTTCTTCGTCTATGGTTCGCTTCGTTTCTATTGTTTTTCCTTATTGGTTGTTTTGTTTTCTTCCTTTTTATGATGTTTTTCCTTGTGTCTTCGTTTTTTTTTCTCGTTCTCTCTCTCTCTATCTCACAAGTTGTATATTACTTTTTTTCTTCTCTTCTACTCCTTTATCCTTTTTTCTCCTTTATGATTCTGTTTCTTTTCTTCGTTTCTGTTTTTCTTTCTCTGCATCTTCATCTTCCTTCATTATTTCTCCCTTTTTCCCAAACTGCCTCTATTCCTCCCCTTTCCTCTCCCCTCTTTCACTTCTCGTTCTGTTTCTTTCCTTTCTTTCCTTTCTTCCTTCTCTGCATCTTCATCGTCCCTCATTCTCTTTCCCTTTTCGCTAACTGTTTATATCCTTCCTCCCTTTCCTCCCCGTCCCTTCCTCTTCTCGTTCTTTCTTTCCTCTTTTTCTGTTCTTCCTTTCCTGCATCTTCATCCTCTCTTCCTCTCCCTTTCTCCCTCTTTGCTAACTGTCCCCATCTCTCCTCTTTCACCCCTCTATTCCACTTTTCTTTTTTTCTTTTTCCATTCTTCCTTCTTTCCATCTTCATCCTCCCTCACTCTTTCTCCCTCTACCTCCCTTCCCCCTTCTCTCCAATTCTCCTTCAATTATTCCCCTTCAATTCGTTAACTGAATCTTTGCACACACTTTCTCTCCCTCCCTCCCCACCTTCTGCTTCTCTCCCTCCATCTCTCCTCCTCCTTTCTCCTACATTCAACCTGTTACCTCCATTTTTCCACGAACTCCATCTTTCTTTTTCTTGTCTATCTCTCCACCCTTCCCTCCTCCTCCTCTTCTTTTCCTCCTCCTCCTTCCTCTTCCTTCCTACTGTTCGTTACCTCTGCATGTATCCTCCAGAATTTTTTGCACTGTGTCTCTGTTTGTTTGTCTTTCTGTTTGCCAGTCTGTTTGTCTGTTTACCTTTCTCTGCCTCCGTCTCTTCTCCCTCTCTCCATTTCTCTCTCTTTTCCTTTCCCTTCAGTTCGTTAGTCCTGCCTGTGTCTCCATTTCTTCGTCTTCCTTTTCTCTTTCTGCCTCTGTTCTTCGTCCTCCTCTTCCCAACTATCCCCATTCCTCCATTCCTTCCTGCACCTCCTTCAACTTCCTTTTCTCCCTCCTATCTTATTCCTCCAGTTTGCTAGCTTCGTATGTAGTATTTTAACCTCTTTATCTGTCTTCTTTCTCTTCCTATCTGTCTCCATCTCTCTATCCTCCTTCACCTTTCCTTTCTCCCTCCTTTTTCTTCCTTTCAATGCGTTAACCTCTGCATGTAACTCCATTTCTGTATCCTCCATTTCTCTTTCTCTCTCTGTTCTGCTTCTTCCTTCCTATCTCTATCCCTTCATCCTCCTTCACCTTCCATTCCTCCCTTCTTTTTCCTCCCTCCAGTTCGTTAGTTCAGCATGTAGCATCTGACAGTTTTCACCTCCCTGTTTTTCTTTCTCTACCTCTTCTTGCTCTACCGAAATGCCTCTATCCTTGGACCTCCCTTCACCTTCCCTTTCTCTCTCCTTCCTTTTCCTTCCAGTTCGTTAGTTAAGCATGTAGTATCTCTCTCTCTTATACTCCTTTTTCTCTGTCTCTCTTGTTCTTCAACTTCTTCCTCTCCCAAAAGTCTCCATCCCTCAGTCTCTTCACTTTCCTTCCATTTCTCCCTCCTTCCTTCCCCCTCCAATTCGTCACCCTTTAATGCATCTTCCTTTCTCTGTTCTTCTTTCTCCTCACAAATACCTCCATCCCTCCATGCACCCTCCTCCATTTCCATCGCCGTTCTTCCCCCTCCAATTCGTTACTCCTCCATTTACAAGGCCACAAGTCCAACAAAGGGCGCCCCGCTGTCACTCTCCTCCCTCAATGGGCGCAGGAAACACTCCCACGGCGCCACTTGAGGGGACTCGACGCAAACTTTTCCCGAAGACAAGTGAAAATTTTCCTCCTTTTGGGAAGATAAGAAAGTAAAAAAGTACTTGAGAGAGAGAGACTGATAGATAGATAGATTGATAGACAGAGATAGATATAAAAAGAGAAAAAAAAGAGAATAAGAAAGATAATGACATTGATAGATAAATAGATAGACAAACTGAGACACTGATAGATAGATAGATAGAAATAGATATAAAAAGAGAAAAAAAGAGAGAAATGAGAGAATAAGAAAGAGAAAGACATTGATAGATAGAGATAAATAGACAGACTGAGATACTGATAAATAGATAGATCGATAGAGATAGATACAAAAAGAGAAATGAGTGCTGTTTTTAGGCTCATGGTACAGAAGAAGGGTCAAACTAACACCAGGGTCATAAAACTACCCACGGAAATGCCCCAAATTTCCGGAAATGACCCAAAATATGTGAACTTGGCCGCCGAAATGTTTAGAATTGTGACCCTAAGAAAGAAAGTATGTAAAAGGTACCTATACATATCTTGTTTTTCGAGAACACGTTGACATTTTCTCAGGAACCTTACGTCTTGCCTCCCGCTTTTCCTTTCCTGCTCCTAGACAGAGACAGAGAAGCGAGAAGTTAAGCAGAAGAGAAGAGGAGAGTAGGAGAGAAGTGAGGGAGGAAAAGAGGACCAGAGTAAAGAGCATGAGTTTGAGAAGAGAAAAAGGAGAGAATATAAATTGAGGAGGGAAACGGAGGAGAAGGAAGGAGAAGCCGAGAGTATGTAAAAGGTACTTGTATATATATTTAGTTTTTCAAGGGGTACTTTAATATATTTTTTTTCAGGAATCGTACATCATTTTGCCGCTCCTCCTTTTCCTTTCCTGCTCTTAGATAGATAGGTAGACAGATAGATAGATAGATAGATAGATAGATAGATAGAGAGAGAGAGAGAGAGAGAGAGAGAGAGAGAGAGAGAGAGAGAGAGAGAGAGAGAGAGAGAGAGAGAGAGAGAGTATATAAAAGGAACTTGAATATATTTATTTCTCCAAGGATACTTCAGGATACTTTTTCAGGAACTTTACATCTCCTTACCTCTCCCCTTTTCCTTTCCTGCTCCTAGATAGAGAGGGAGGGAGAGAACAAGAAAGAGAGAGTATATAATTATGTAAAAGGTACTTGTATATATATTTTTTCTCCAAGGGTACTTTAGAAGACCTTTTCAGGAATCGCATATCTTACCTCTCCCCTTTTCCTTTCCTGCTCCTACATCGAGAGAGAGAGAGAACAGGAAAGAGAGAGAGAGTACTCGTATATATGTAAAAGGTACTGTCTATACCTAATTTTCCGAGGGCACTTTAGGATACTTTTTCAGGAATCGAACATCTTCTTACCTCTACCTTTTTCCTCTTCTCCTCCTCCCCCTCCACCTCCCCATCCTTTCCCAACCCTCCTTGCCACACCGCCCCTTCCCCTTTCCCCCCCTCTCCCCTTACCACACCGTCCCCCCACACCCCCCTCGCCCGCAACTAATGGAATACAGTCTCTTAGCGCCTCCAATCTGGCTGCGGGAGCCGTCTCAAAAGCCTCACTTTGCGTCGTTTGAGGAACAAGAGCAAATCCTCTCCATGAAAAGTCCAAATACCCGACGCTACAGAGACGCGTGCGGAGGTGAGGCAAAGGCAGGAAAGGACAAAGAGGCGACGGGATGAGGGCAAGGGGAAGGCAGGAAGGGAGGGAGGAGGGTGGGTAGGAAAGGCATGGGGAAAAAGAGGCAGGAAAAGGCAAAGAGAGGTGAGGGAACTGAGGGCAGGGGGAAGGTAGGGAGGGAGAGATGAGGGTAAATAGGAGAAAGCATGGGGAAAAAGAGGCAGAAAAGGGAAGAAAAGCGAGGGATCTGAGGGCAAGGGGATGGTAGAGGGAGGGGGAGAGAGGGAGGGTAGGAGAAGGCATGGGGGAAAAAAAATAAGGGGGTAGAGGACAATGATAAAATAAGGTAAGAAAAGGGAAGAAAGGAAAGAAAGAATGCGGGAAAGGAAAATATATGCCCATAGAAAGGAAGGGAAGTATAGGAAAGAGATGGGCGAAGAAGTCATAAGAAGGGAAGGAAAGGAAGGCACTGAAAGAAAGAAAGATAATCCAGAGAGATACTTAGAATAAAAGACACAAGCTAAGGAGTGCTAAAGGGGGGAAGCGCAGGAGTGGAAAACAAAGATCGTAGAAAATGAAGCAAAAGAAAAATGATACAAAGCGAAATAAAAGGAAGAAAAGGAACAGAACGGATTGAGAGTGACAAGGGAAAGACAAGAGAAAAAAATTGGTGGAAGGAAACAAAAGCAAGCAAAAGAAAGAGTATGTAAGGCAAAAGAAAGTAGAAAAATAAGTAGAATAGGACCTCAGGAGAACAGAAGTCAAAGGCAGAGGTCGGAAAAGACACGCAAAGTGAAGAAAAGAAAGGAGGTCGAACAATCAACAGAACAAAAGGAAAGGGCATGAGAAGGGAAAGGAAGACAAGAGAAGGAGAGCAAGGAGGAGGAGGAGGAAGAAGGCGATGAAAGGAAAGGCAGGGCAATAAAACTTTAATGTCCACGAATATGGTCCATCTCTAATGTGTGGAATCACTTGCAAGGATGAACGCCCCCTCCCCCCTTTCCTCCACTTCCCTCCACCTCTTCCTTTTCTTTAGCATTCTTCCTCCTCCTCCTCGTCCTTCCTCCCACCCTCTACCACCTCCTCCACTTCCTCCTTCGATCAGTATTCCTCCTCCTCCTCCTCCGCCTGATCGCCCCTTCCTTCCACCCTCCACCTCTTCCTCCCCTTCTCTCTCCTCCACATCCTTCTTCCTTCAGCATTCCTCCTCCTCCTCTGCCTCTGGACACCCCTTCCTTCCACCCTCCACCCCTCCCTTTCCCTTCCCTCCATCTCCTCCTCCTTTTCCTCCGTCTCACCGTCCCATCCTTCCTTCCCTTCCCTTTTCCACCTCCTCCTCATTCTTTCATCATTCCTCCTCCTCCCAACTCTCTCCGTCCCTCCACCTTCCTTCACCTTCCATTTCTCCCTCCTTTCGTTTTCTGCTTCCTTTCCCTCCTTCCCTAAGCCGTCAGAAGTGTTATTATTATTCGGAGTAAAGGGAGCCGTTGCAAAATTTCACAGGATCAAGGGCACGCAACTTTGTCCATTACGCCGCCAAGACCAAGACCAAGGAGACGAAGTGTGTGGGTCTTGAGTCTTGGGGGAGAACGGGGCAGTTTTTTTCTTCACTTGTATGGCCTGCCTGTCCCCTCTCTCTCTCTCTTTATCTATCTATCTATCGCTATCTATCAATTTATCGTTTTCTTTGCCTCTTTTGTTCTTTCTTTTCTTTTTCTTCCTTCAGGCTTTCTCTCCATATATGTATTTCTCTACCTTTCTTCTACTATCCTCCATTCTCTCTCTCTCGCCCCCTCTCTCTCTCCCTCTCTCTCTCTCCCTCTTATCTTTATCCCCGGCCTTTGTCTCGCCTCCTCCTCGCCTCGTGTAATGGCCGCCCCGACGCTGTTCTCCGCCGCCTTGAGTTGCAATACGGGACGATAAACGTGAGGAATGTTTATGCTTACCCTCGGCGCCGCGGAGGGTGTGAGGGCGCGAATCCGTCTCCTCTGGCTTTAACTTCCCCTCCCGCCGCGCCCTAAAACCTGGGAGCGCTCGGCTGATTGTGTTTTATTTACTTATGCCTTGGTTTATGGGGTGTGTTATGTTATCTAAAGTGTGTGAGTTTGTGCGTGTGTGGAATTAATGTGATGGTTTCTCATTTTTAGGATGGGTGTAACTTGTTTTTGTATGTTTTAAGTGTTCGTTTCCTCGTGTTTCTGTTTTTTATGGTCATTATTTGTTGGTGTACTGTTTATTATGTGAGTGTGTGGGTGTGTAGTGTAGGTGGAATTAATGTTTTTCTTTTAGGTAAAATTGTTGTTTCTGTATGTTTTAAGTGTGAGTTTCCTCGTGTTTTATTTACTAATGCCTTGGTTTATGTCTCGGGTTTAAGGGGTGTGTTATTTATAGTGTGTGAAGTTGGGTGTGTAGGTAGAATTAAGGTTTCTCTTTTTAGGGTGAGTGTAAGTTGTTTCTGTATGTTTTAAGTGTTCGTTTCCTCGTGTTTTCTGTACTAATGCCTTGGTTTATGTCTCGGGTTTACGGGGTGTGTTATCTATAGTGTGTGAGTTTGTGTATGTGTGTGTGGGTGGAATCAAGGTGAGGGTTTTTCGTTTTAAGGTGTATGTAAGTGTAAGTGTATGTTTTAAGTGTTCGTTTCTTGCATTACTTTGATCTAGAATGTTACTTTGTGTATATGTTGGATGTAAAGTGTGTGTGTTTGTGTGTTAAGTGTGATGCTTTTTCGCTTTAGGGTGAATGTAAGTTGTTTTGTATGTTTTAAGTGTTCGTTTCGTACTACAATGTGTTAGATTTTTTTCCTCACCTGTATGGCCTACCTGTCCCCTCTCTCTCTCCCTCTTTATCTATCTATCTATCTATCTACTGCAATCTATCAATTTATCGTTCTCTTTGCCTCTTTCGATTGTTCAGTTTCTCTTTTCCCTTATGTCTTTCTCTCTATCTAAATGTATCTATCTTTCTTCTCGTTCTAGGACTAAGGAATGAGGGTGAGTGGAAAATGTTTCTGTATGTAAGTGTGCAAAGTGTTCATTCATACATTACAATTTTCAGCCACCACTACATTTATCGCACTGCACTGAGGGACAAAACTTTTCCGACGTTCATCACCGGTACGACCTCCAGCTTGTTGTCTAAATTGGTTGTTGTCTTGGTCGAAGTTGCGCTCACTATGTTGCGCTTGTCGTAAAAAGTTTGCATGTTACAGGTGGAAAACTAATTCGCCTTACAGCTCACTCCTAACGCTGATGGGAACTGAATATATAATACTGTAAATTCTGAAGTTGATTTGACGGCCATTACAGAGTTAAAAAATAAAACGGATGCACGAATGAGAAATATGAATGAATACATTTATACCACAAACAAAAAAAAGAAAACTAACAAGTGAAATATCCCCCCAAATAACGGAACAAAATACACATAAAAGTAGGGTAAACAAATAAGTTATCTTTCCAAAAACCAAAACAGTACGCAAAAAGTAACAAAGATAAATGAGATATTCGCCCCACTAAAAAATACCCAGTCAAAAATAACAGTAACAACTGAGAGATATATAAACAAAACTCATAAAAAAAGAAATAGCGCATAGAGGAACACAGAAACAACACAAACAAACAAACAAAAAAAAGGGCAAGGTCATACGCTAGAGATGCGCGCCTTCCCACGAGCACGGTGACTCACAAGGTTCGGTAAAAAGACAAAAAAGAAAAAAAAGAAGTAAAACAAGCTGAAGGAGGGAAAGTAAGAGTATGTAAAGGGAGAAAGCAGGACTATAAAACGTGACAGGAGAAAAAAATACGAGCAGGAATATGCATCAGGAAGACAGAGGGAAAAATCGCAGCGAATTTTTTTCTTTTTCTCGCGGTTATGAGGCAAATGAGTTGGAGGGAGTTTTTGTGGAGAAAGTTAAAATGTTACTAGAAGAATATGTTTTAAAAATAATCATACTGGTATTACTGCTACTACTACTACTACTACTACTACTACTACTGCTAGTACTACTACTACTACTAGTGCTAGTACTACTACTACTACTACTACTACTACTACTATCACTACTACTACTACTACTACCACTACTACTACTACTACTACTACTACTACTACTACTACTACTACTACTACTACTACTACTACTACTACTACTACTACTACTACTACTACTGCTACTACTACTACTACTACTACTACTACTACTACTACTATTACTACTACTACTACTAATAATAATAATAATAATAATAATAATAATAATGGTGATAATAAGAGGATTATAACTAGTTAAAAAGCTGGTATTCATTCTTAGTTAATTAATGAGAGCAACAGGCAAATATATCATTATTGACAAGAGGATAACATCAACATGCTTCCACGCTTTCCAATAAGATATGATACTGTTAATAATCCGGGAGTATTGAATCTCGTCATGGATATTACATTAAGAAAATAGCCCCCCCTCTAAAAAAAACAGGAAACCGAAAAAAATAGCACATCTTCCTTTTAAAAACCGATGCATACTAATAAGAAAAAGTGAACCCAATACAATATCCAACAAAGTAAAATAGCCCCCCCCCAAAAAAATATAAAAAAGAATAAAGAGAAAACCGAAAAAATATCACATCTTCCTTTTAAAAACCGATGCATAGTAATAATAAAACCGGAACCCAATACAATATCCGGCATTCCGATCCCCACTCGATGGATTTCAACGCTAATAAAAACACACACCAAAAAAATTAGTTACAGAAAAAGGTAAAAAGTATTATGAAGGAGGAGAAGAGGAGAAGAAAGAAACAAACCGAAGAATAACCTACGCATGAAGAGTTTCCATAAAAATCTAAAAAATAGGACTCCATCACGCAGGGAATGCAGAGGAAGAGAAAAAGAAAACCCAGAGCGAAAAGCAAGGAAATTAGAGACGCCGGTAACATACTTAGAGAGGAAAAAATAGTGAATTAAAAAAGAAAAATGGACAAAGACCAAGAACAAGAGGAGGAGAGAAAGAGAGAGAGTAAAAAGACGAGATGGAGGAGGAGAAGCAGGAGAATGAGGAGAAGCAGGAGAATGAGGAGAAGAAGGAAAAAAGTGACAAGAAAGAGAAAAGTAGGAAGAGGAGGAGGAGAAGGAGAGGGAAGATGAAGATAAAGGAGACAGGCAGAGGAAAATGGAAAAAACAGAAGAAATGAAAGAAAACAGAAAACATAGGAAGGCAAAACTTATGAGAGGAATGACAAAGAAAGGAGGAGATGAAGATAGAAGTAAGGGCAGTAAGAAGCGAATGAAGAAGGTAAAAAGAGAATTACGAGGAGGAGAAGAAAGAGGATTAGGAGAAGCGGCAGCAATAGAAGAATAGGATAATGAAGATAGAGAGAAATGAGACAAGAAATGTATTGGTAATGGAAGTAGTAGTAGTAGCAATAGTAGTAGTAGTAGTAGTAGTAGTAGCAATAGTAGTAGTAGTAGTAGTAGTAGTAGTAGTAGTAGTAGTAGTGATAAATAACGAGAAAACAAGATAAATGAAGATAAAGGAAGTGTAAATTTGCCTAAGAAATACACAATTCACTTACCTAACGACATACATAAAAACAGTGAACGTATTGATGAATATAATGAGAAAGAGGGTGAGGAGGAGGAGGAGGAAGGAGAAGAGGAGGAGGAGGGTATCGCTGCAAAGTCACGCTGGAAAAAGTCCTCCAAAAATGTTACATAGAAGAAAAAAGGAGACGAGGAGTTAATGGACGGGAAAAGAAGAAGACGGGAACAAAAGAAGGAACAGAAAGAACTAATGAAAAATGCGAAAGATAAGGAGAGGGTGAGACGACGTGAGAAGAAGAGGAAGACGAAAAAAGAAGGAGAAGAAGGAAAGAAGAAGGAGAAGAGGAAAGAACCATCAAGAAAGGAATAAAACGATAACAGACAAATAGAGATATAAAGATAGAGAGAGAGAGAGAGAGAGAGAGAGAGAGAGAGAGAGAGAGAGAGAGAGAGAGAGAGAGAGAGAGAGAGAGAGAGAGAGAGAGAGAGAAATCAGTAACAAAAAAAAAGGAAGAACGGAGAAAAAGTACGAAACAAAGAAAGGTAGGAAGAGGAAGAGGAAGAGGAGGAGGAGGAGGAGGTGGAGGAAGAGCGAGAAAGTCAGTTTGCGAAAGAAGGAAAAGAGAACGCGATACAACATTCAACAGATCCGATTGGGAGAGAGGGATTACAGAAGAGGAGGAGGAGGAAGAGGAGGAAGAGGAGGAGGTGGAGAAGGTGGAGGAGGCTGGCTGAGTGGAGGAGTGGAAAGCTATGTCCCTGTGTGCGTGTTGTCCCTTTAACAGCTTCGAGAAATTGTATGAAATGAAACAATAAACGCACATACACACACGCACACGCACACACACACACACACACACACACACACACACACACACACAAGAAAATACAACCAGTCTCAATATTTCTCTTCTTAATTTCAGGTCCAAAATAAACTCCAGGGAAGAGAAAAAGAAAAATTAAAGAGAAGAAGACAGACGGACACCCAGGAACAAAAAAGAAGAGAGAGAGAAGAGGAAGAGAAAGGGAGGAGGAGGAGGAGGAGGGAAAGATGAACGATGAGACAGAGAGAGAAAGAGATGTAAGGAGAGGAAAATGGAGGAAGAGATGGAGGAAAAAGATTTGGAGTTTTCGACGAAGAGGAAAAAAGGAGACTGCGGAAGAGGAGGAGGAAAGGAGGGAGGGAGGGAAGGAGGAAGGGACAAAGGGACGGAGGTAAAGAGGAAAGAAGGAAGGCAGGAAAAAATGAAAGACTATGAAAGGGTTAAACGAAGGGAGGAAGAGGAGTAAGAAGGAAAGAGGAAGGAAGGAACAGAAATAAATAGAGGAAGAAGAGGAGGGAAAGGAAAGAAGGGAGAAGGGAAAGGAGATACGAGAGGGAAGGAAGAAACGACTGAGAGGGAGGAAGGGCAACTAGGAAAGGATGCAATGGAGGGAAGGGAGGAGGGAGGGAAGGAGATAAAAAGGGAGAGAATGAATGGAAGGAATGAGGGAAGGAGGGAGGGGGAGGAAATAAATAGTGAGAGTAGGGAATGAAAGGAAGGAAAGAAGGAAGGAGAGAAAGAGATAACGAGGGAGAGAAGAGAAGGGAAGCAGAGGGAGAGAAGAGAAGGGAAGCAGAGGGAGAGAAGGGAAGCAGAGGGAGAGAAGAGAAGGGAAGCAGGGAGAGGAGGAGATAAAGAGGGAAGGGAGGAAAAGGAGGAGAGATATTTGGAGGTCATTCTTTAGGAAATGCCGAAAATTTGTCCACGAAGATAGTGAAGGTCTGATTAGGGCGAGGCATTCTGGGTATTCCTCCTCCTCCTCCTCCTCCTCCTCTTCCTACTCTTTCTCATCCTCCTCTGTCTTCTAAATCGTCTTGCATTTCTCTTTTCTTATTTACGTAAAACTTTTCGTGTATGTCGTTTCAATTTCTTTTCTTTTATTTGTCTTCCTAACGTTGTATTTCTTTTCTTCTTCTTCTTCTTTTTCTTCCTTTTCTTCTTCTTTTTCTTCTTCTTCTTCTTCTTCTTCTTCTTCTTCTTCTTCTTCTTCTTCTTCTTCTTCCTTTTCTTTTTCCTCTTTTTCACACTTCCTCATCCTCTTTATTTTTTTTTTCAGACACTTCCTCGATCTCTCAGTCCTCCTCCTCCTTCTTCTCCTCCTTCTTCTTCTCCTCCTCCTTCTCCTCCTTCTACTTTACCTCATCCTCTTTCTCCTCTTCCTCCTCTCCTTTTCCCGTCTTCTTCCTCCTTGGGTATGTCACCTTAGGTCTCTGTCGATCCCTCCTCCTCCTCCTCCTCCTCCTCCTCCTCCTCCTCCTCCTCCTCCAATGGGTCGGGCCAAGCGTGGTATGCAGGTCGATCTGCCAAGAGAACTGAGCCGACTCTCTGAGGAGGAAAATGCGGCCGGATGAAGGCAAAGGAGGAAGGAAGGAGAGAAGGAAGGAGGGAAGGAAGGAAGGAGGGGAGGAATGAATGAAGGAAGGAAGGAAGGAGGGAGGGAAGGGAGGAA
The DNA here is from genome assembly GCF_024679095.1 of Eriocheir sinensis. Classification (NCBI taxonomy): domain Eukaryota; kingdom Metazoa; phylum Arthropoda; class Malacostraca; order Decapoda; family Varunidae; genus Eriocheir; species Eriocheir sinensis. The sequence goes on along the minus strand of NC_066521.1, from coordinate 17,479,251 downwards.
GAAGGATGGAAAGAAGGGGAGAAGAAGGAAGGAAGGAGGGAAGTAGGAAGGTATAGAAGAGAGGAAGGAGAGTGGGTGAAGGAAAGGAGGAAGGAAGGGTGGAGGCAAAGAAAGGGAAGGAAGGAAGGAAGGAAGAAAAAAAGGAGGGAAGAAAGGAAGGAAGGAAGGAATAATCGGTGATGTAGGGAAAGAGGAAAGGGAGGACGAAAAGATGGAAGGAGGGAAGGAAGAAAATGGGAAGACAAGGAAAGAGGAAAGGAAAGATGGAAAGGAAAAATAAAAGAAAGGAAGGAGCAAATGGAAGAAGGACTGAAAAAGGAAAGGAGTAAAGAAACGAAGGAAGAAGGGAGGGAGGGAAGAAAAAGGGGAAAGACGGAAGGGCGGAGAGGAAGTAAAGTAAGGCAGGGGAGGAAGGGAGGAAGGGAGGGAAGGGAGGGAGGGAGGGAAGGAGGAAAGCTGCATGTCTGGTTGAGAGAACTGAACGAAAATTGAAATGCAGAAAGACAGAGAAAGAAAAAAATAATGTGAAAGACAGAACCACTCGAGAGACGCCCCCCACACACACATACACACGAACGCACACACACACAAAAAAAAATCTTCAAGAATATATAAAAATCTCTCACTCGCCCCAGCCATCAATTTCCTGTGTTATCACTTTCCCATCCGACGCTGGAGACCAATTATGCACTCCTGTCCAATTCCCTTAATTATCAAGATTATTACATCCCACTCTTGCGCTTCCTCTTCACCACCATGCTCATCACCATCACCACCATCATCACCATCATCGCCTGAATATTATTAGCCTTCACCTTTCTCTCCCTCGATGGTTTTCATGACAGCAAATAAAGTTCATCTCATTAGAGTCAGTATCCCTCTCCTTTGTTTGAAGTTAATACTCTCTCTCTCTCTCTCTCTGTATGTTTGTTTATTTTCGTCTATATGTCTGTCTAAATGCATGCCTGATTCAATACCTGTCTGTCTGCCTGTCTATCTGTACGTCTGTCTGCTTATACTGTCTGTCTCTGTCTGTGTCACTTTTCTACTTCTCTTTTTCTCATAACGACCGTCTGTCTCCGTGCCTGTCTGCGTTTCCTGTCTGTCTGTCTGTCTTTGTTTCTCTTTCTCTTTCTTTTTAACATCATTCTACGCGGTTATTTCTATCTCTCCTTGACCCTTCCTGTCTGTCGGTAATGGTCTGACTGCCTGCCTGCCTGTCTTTCTGTCTGTCTCTGTCTTATCTGTCTCTCTCTTTTTCTGGCATCTTAACATCATTCCACACGGTTAATTCTTTGTCTATCTGACCCTTCCTGTCCTTCCTTCCTTCCTGTCTGTCTGTCTGTGTCTCAACTGTCTCATTTTCTGATATCTTAACATCATTCCCCGCGGTTATTTCTTTCTCTCTCTGACCTTTCCTATCCTTCCTTGTGGTCATGAAAATATCTATCGATCTATTTATCTATCTATCTGTCTGCCTCCTGTCTGTCTGTCTGTCTTATCTGTCTCTCTTTTCCTGACATCTTAACATCATTCACGAGGTTATTTCTCTCTCTCCCTGTCCCTTCCTGTCCGTCGGTATGTCGCGGCATGGACGGGAATTAGTCCACCCAGGGAGGAGGAAAAATAGATTCCTCAGCCGAACAAACCTCCCTCGGCTTCTCTTTCTCATTTTCTTTCTCTTTCTCTTACTCGTAATCCTCTCCTTCCATCTGCCTCTCTTTCTCCCGTCCTTCCCCTTCCTCTCCTCCATCTTCCTTTTCCTCGTTCTATTAACCCTCCTCTTCCTCTTCCTCTTCCTCCTATTTTTCTATCTTTTTCTATGTTCTTATCCTCATGGCGCTCCTTTCCCTTCTCTTTTTTACACTCTGATGGTCGTCTTTCTCCTCCTTCTGGTCCACTTTCTTTTTTTCTTTATTTTTCTTCCCTTTCTCCGCCATTCTAGTCCTGCCCCCTCCTTCTCCTGCACCTCCATCCCTCCTCCTCCTCCTCCTTCTTTTCTCTCTCGTCCTCGTTCGCTCTACACTCAGCACAGTAAAGATTTTTCAGGAAGACCTAACCGTCAGCTCAAGTCTTCCTTCAGGAGCGCGGCTGTTTTCCTGAGCCTCCCCTGGTTTCTACGTCAGGGAAATGTCCGGCGGGTGGGCAGACTTACGGGCTGTGTGTGTCTTCGTTACGTCCCTCGCCGAAAAGGAAATACAGGGGACGCTAAAAACTGGGTGGCTGAGTTGGTTCCTGTGAGATAAAAAGAGTTATTAGTGACGGTTTTCCGCGTTCTGTGTTGGTCTTCTTATGTGTTTGTGTGTGTTTCTTCTGTATGTCCCTCCCAGGAAAAGGAAATACGGAGGATCTTTGGAATTGTGTTGGTTCGCATGAGATAAAACGAGTTATTAGCTTTGTTGTTCATTTTTCTGTGTTGGTCTTCATGTGTGTTTCTGTGTGTTTCGTCTGTATGTCCCTTGCAGGAGAAGGAAATACGGAGGATGTTTGGAATTGTGTTGGTTCGTACGAGACAAAACGAGTTATTAGCGTTGTTGTTCATCGTTCTTTGTTGGTCTGCTTGTGTGTGCGTGTGTTTCTCTGTGTTTGTTCATTACGTTCTTGGACGAAAAGGATATGCAATGGGCGTTTAAATTTTGTGTTGGTTAGTATGAGATAAAAAATATTATAGTTGTTTGTTTTGCGTTTTTGTGAATATTTGTTTTTGTGTTTGTTTATTACGTTCTCAACCGGAAAGGAAATAATACATTCACAGGACTCATAAAATTGTGTTGGTTCGTATTATGTCGAAAAAAATATTATAGACGTTTGATTTGCGTTGGCCTGCTTGTGTTTGTGTTTGTTTTTGTTCATTACGCTCTTAATCGTAAAGGAAAAATTACATACACAGGACTCCTAAAATTGTGTTAGTTCGTATTATATAGAGGGAAATATTATAGATGTTTGTTTTGTGTTGGTCCGCTTCTGTTTGTTTATTTTTGTTCATTATGTTCTTAATCGTAAAGGAAAAATTACATACACAGGACACAGGTTCGTGGGAGATAAAAAGAAATATTATAGTTGTTTGTTTTGCGTTGGTCTGCTTGTGTTTGCATTTCATTGTTTCTTCATTACGTCCTGAACCGTAAAGAAAATAATGCATCACAGGACTCATAAAATTGTGTTGATTTGTATTATACAGAAAAAAATATTATAGCTGTTTGTTTTGCGTTGGTCTGCTTGTGTTTGTATTTCATTGTTTCTTCATTACCTCCTGAACCGTAAAGAAAATAATGCATCACAGGATTCATAAAATTGTGTTGGTTCGCATCATAAAAAAAAATGTTATAATACTCTTTTGTTTCGCGTTGTACGGCTTGCGTTTGTTTCCTCATCATGGCCGAATCGGAAATACACAAAACCTTAAATCTGTGTTGGCTCGCATCGGATAAAAATCGCATAAAAACAAACGTTATCACACTTGTTGTTATGTGTTTTGTGTAGCTCCATGCCTGTGTTTCTGCGTCTCTCCAGGAAGCAAAACAAAGCGAACACAACGCCGCATTAAAGTATTCCGTGTCAATTTGCAGAAGTTTCCGTGAGTCAGGCGCGCAGTTTCAGGGGCACAACGATTTACAGACCGACGAAAGAGAGCTCGATATCCGTTTCCTCAAGGCCGGGCTAGACTTAAGGGGGTGCTCTCCGTCTCTTCGTTACGGGCCGCGGCGAAAAAGGAAACCCGAGAGACGAACAGAACTGCGATTGGGAAAGTTGATGCTGTGTTGTGTTGTGTTGTGTGTGTGTGTGTGTGTGTGTGTGTGTGCGTGTGTGTGTGTGTGCGTGTGTGTGTGTGTGTGTGTGTGTGTGTGTGTGTGTACGTATACATATATCTCACGGACGAAACAATGCACACACACACACACACACACACACACACACACACACACACACACACACACATACACACACACACGGAAAAAAATAAATGCTCTGTTTGTGAATGCCATAAAACTATATGGCTTTGTATCAGATGGAGAATTATAATTGTTGTTGGTGGTGTTTTTGTTGTTGTTGTTGTTGTTGTTGTTGTTGGTGGTGGCGGTGGTGGTGTTTATTTCGTGGCTGTTATGTATATGCTTCGATACCTCACGAGCGAGACAAAGGAGCATTAAAGCGGCGTGTGTCAGTTTGCTAGTTTCCTGTTGCTGTTTACGTTTTTTTCACACCGTACACAGGTAAAAAAATATCCACTTTCAACATCCTAAAAAAAATATGTAATGTTTTGTCTCCCTGTGGTTGTGCAGTTTACAGTTTACAGAGACAAAGTACACGAGTATTTCAAACTCTTCTGTCAATTACCTCACGGACAGACGGATCAAGGCTTTCCGTCATTTTTATATAACTCTTAGGATTTTGTATTTCGCATTTCACTTTCGCAACAAAATTTCCACAAGCAAACAATAAAACATACAATTCGATACACACACACACACACACACACACACACACACACACACACACACACACACACACACACACACACACACACACACACACACACACACACACACACACACACACAAAAGACCTCCTCTGTCGTGTGTAAAGTGCGCTTCTAATTTTTTGTTCTGCCATGCCTTTCACTTCCGCAGCAACGTAAACACACGAACAAACATGAAAAAGAAATTCACATAAAAAACGGAAAACGGAGGAAGCACAAACGCAGCCACGCAAGCACACACACACACACACACACACACACACACACACACACACACACACACACACACACACACACACACACACACACACACAGGCTCCGCGGAATGCACGATAATTGGGTTGGATGTACGATGACAAACGATGCACGGGCGATGGAAAGAGTTGCAGGCACGCTAGAAAAATAGTTTAGGGAGGGAGCGAGAATTTCATTACACGCTTTTGAGTAACCTGCCTACGTGTAATAATCAACACGGGGGCAAAGACAACGTGAAAAATGGAAAATAAACAATGGAAAAATGAAAACAAACAGACCCGACCCAGCTTTTGTCATTTGGGAATATAGGCTATATAACTTGATGACCTGTTCTTGTTATCATACCTTTCCTAAAACACACCCAGTTATGACTTTTGCGTTTTCTTTTTGTATTTTATGTTCCTTGGAGATAAATATAATATGATGACCTATTTTTTGTTCTGATGATTATCTTTTAAAACACACTCCCATGACCTTTGTGTCCTTTTTTTGTACTTGGGAATAAATATAATATTCCTGTTCTTACTATCTCCTACACACACTCACTTATTGCGACTTATATGTATATATATTTTTTTTTAATATTTTTACAACCCTTATTTATAAACGAACATACACCCTTCCTTCTTTCAGTAACTATATATTCCATTATCAAGTCAAGGATGCATCTCTTATGACAACCTAACATTAGACTCGCTTATTATGACATTTTTTTTTTTTTTTATTTATACAGACTTGGCATACAACGAGCATACGCCCCTTCTGCTAACTTTCCTCTTTTTTTTATTAGATATATATTCCATCAGTAAGGGAAGGACGCGTCTCTAATTCCTAACGCTAAACGAATCACCTGCAAAGTTACGAGAACGAGGACACAGAAGGCGATGTTCCCTTGAAATTATCAAGAGCACAAACTTTCATCTCTCCTCCGCCAAATCTAATGAAGAAAAGAGAAGCAAGGATACAACACAACGGGATGCAGGGAGAGAATTTGAGCTTTGGATAACCCAGTGGTAGAATAAAGGAATTGAACATGACGGGAGATTAGGAAGCAGAAGAGGAAAACTGGATCACTGCAAGAGCAAGAAACAGACGCGAGAGAATCAGACCCTCACAGAACTTGGTGTAAACAAAAAAAGGAATTGGATAAAGCAGAACAGTTAGCAGAAAAGAAAAACTGGAACATTATAAGACCAAATAAAGACTTGACCTATTACCGGGAACTGAGCTTGAAGGGAATAGGAAAAGAAATAAGAGCAATCTAGTAGTAAAGAGTTAAAAAAGAAGAAGGTGAAAAATAAAGGAATTGGATAAAACAGAATAGCGAGCAGAAAAGAAATAAAACTGAAATATTATAAGACCCAATCAAGACGTGAACTATTACCGGGAACTGAACTTGAAGGTAACAGGAAAAGAAATAAAAGCAATCTAGTAGGAAAAAGTTAAAAAAGAAGAACGATAATAGTGCACCATAATAAATACGAGTAAATACAGGAGGCGAAAACGAAATTAAAAAGGGGAAAATATAAGAGAAGGAGGAGGCGGAGGAGGAGGAGGAAAGAACGAAACATAAATAAGAACAAAACGAGAAAAGAAGTAAAAGAAACAGTAAATAATGAAACAAAACAACACACAATACAAAACAAAGAGGCATAACACATTAACACGAAACACACACACAAAAAAAGTAGAACACACACACACACACACACACACACACACACACACACACACACACACACACACACACACACACACACACACACACACACACACACTGGCTGCGAAGAGGTTGTTATAAGCACACTATCCAGCTACACATTAAAATCTCGTTAGGACACACAGCAGAGTCATCTCACGCATCCTTTACCTTCTTACACTTCAGCATCCTCCTCCTCCTCCTCATCCTTTCCTAGTCCCTCTCTCTTTCCCTTCGGCCTCAGCAACACTAACCTAACCTAACCTAACCTAACCTAACCTAAAACATCAACTTCTTCATCCTCATCCTTTCCTATTCCCTCTCTCCCCCTCTTCGGCGTCAGTAACACTACACTGTCAGTCGAGCGCGCTAACCTTGAACTGCAGCTTCTTCCTCCTCTTCCATTCCATGTCTCCCTCTCTTTCTCTCTCTCTTCGGTTCCGGCAACATTACACTCCATCAATCGATCACGCTAAAATAAAACTAATAAAACTATCTTCCTCGTCTCGTCCCTTAATTCAGACTAATCCCGCATCGTCAAAAAAGAGAGGAAGCTGAATCTCATGTTAATCCTCCCCGTATTTATATTACACGAGAGTCGAGTGAGTCAGTGTGCGAGAGAGGAAGGAAGCGCAAATAAATAAATGAGCTCCCACAAAAATGATAATCCGCGCGCCGTACGTAATATAAATAAGTAAATACCGTGTTTGCAGTGCAGTGACCTGGATGCGCCGCGAGGGAAATGGTACGTTAAATTCTTCTTCTTGCTGTGTCTGTTTTGTTTGCTTTCTGAACCGTGAGAGGATTGAGAGGAGGGAGGGAGGGAGGGAGGGAGGGCGAGTCCAGAGAGGCTGAGAAGTGGAGCGGCAGCATCAGCATTAGCAGGAAGAATACACACACGGAGCCAAAAGTGTATGAATTAAAAAAGAAAATTTGAAACGAAGAATGGATAAATACCGAGAAAAGGAGAAGGAGGAAAACAGACAAAGATTAAGGGACGAAATAATGGAGACAGAGAAGTATATAAATGAAAGGAAGATTGAAACGAAGAACGAAGAAAGATTGAGAGAAGAAGAAGGATGAGAAGAGAGGGAAAGGGAGTTTAAGAGAAAAAAAAAGGAGACAGCCGATGAAAGAGTGTGAATAGGAGAAGAAAGAGAAGAGAGAAAGAGATTAAGAAAAAAATACTAATGGAGATGAAGGGAGACGAAGAAAGATACAGATTGAGAAGAGAAGAACAAAAGAAGGAGATAAAGTACGATAAAAAACAAAGGAGATGGAGACGAAGATAAGAAGAAAGAAGATTGAAAAACGAGGAATATACGAAAAAGAAAACACTGCACAAAATTATGAGAAAAACGAAGGTAAACTATATCTACCCGTTTTCTTGTACGAATATTCAGAAAGGAAATAGGGAAATACTTTGCCATGCTGCGTTCAGGTGAATTAAAATTGAAGCGAAGAAGGAAGAAAAACTGAAAAGAGAAGAGGACGGAAGAAGAGAAATACACGAAAAGAAAAATATTGCATGAAAGTGAGAGAAGAAAAGATTTATTATATTTACCTGTCTCGTTGTTTACTCTTGTTTGCTCTGAAAGGAAAGAGGAGAATACCGTAAGATGCTGTGCTTAGTCGAGTTAAAAAAAAAGTATTGTCAGATTGCTTCAAGAAAATGTCGAGTTAAAAAAAGTATTGTCAAAATGCTTCAAGAAAATGTCGAGTTAAAAAAAGTATTGTCAAAATGCTTCAAGAAAATGTCGAGTTAAAAAAAGTATTGTCAGAATGCTTCAAGAAAATGTCGAGTTAAAAAAAGTATTGTCAGTATGCTTCAAGAAAATGTCGAGTTAAAAAAAGTATTGTCAGTATGCTTCAAGAAAATGTCGAGTTAAAAAAAGTATTGTCAGAATGCTTCAAGAAAATGTCGAGTTAAAAAAAGTATTGTCAGTATGCTTCAAGAAAATGTCGAGTTAAAAAAAGTATTGTCAAAATGCTTCAAGAAAATGTCGAGTTAAAAAAAGTATTGTCAAAATGCTTCAAGAAAATAAATAAATGATGAAGATAAGAGGATAAGAATATAAGGATAAAATTGGAAGAAAGAAAACACATAAGATAAGAAGAAAAAAAGACAAAGAAAACGCAAGATAAATAAAACAGAACAACAAAATGAGAAGACAGGAGTAAAACAAGATAAAAAGGATAACAATAGAAGAAAACATATTAAAAAATGAAAGAAGAAAAAGACAAGAAGATAAGAAAACAAGATAAAAAGAAAACAATCAAAATAAGAAGACAGGAATCAGATGAGAGAATAAGAGAGTAAGAAAATAAAACAAATAACAAGATTGAAGCAAAAGACAAGAAGAAAATAAGAAAACACATAAAACAAACAAACAAAAAACAGACACAACATAAATAAAATACAGTAAAAAAGTAAGATAAGAAAATAAGAAATAAAATGAGAAGAAAAAAACAAGAAAAAATATGGAAACAACATCAGCAATCCATAAAAATACAAACTTCAAAATCACAAACGCTTTCCTTAATATTTCCGGAGGGCTTCTTCCAATTTTAGTAATGGGGAAGAAGAGAGAGAGGAGGAGGAAGAGGAAGAGGAGGAGGAAGAGGAGGAGGAGGAGGAGGAAAAAAAAAGGCACTTCGATTCAGGCAACACTCAAAAAGCCGCTTCAGGAGGCAATCGAGGAAAAGCAGGACAAGGAGGAAGAATGGAGGAAACGGAGGGAAAAAATCAAGGAGGAAAACTACATATTGAGAAGTGGAGGAGGAAAGTTTGAAATGCCGAAGAATGAGAGAAAGAGGGAAGAGAGCGAGAGCGAGAGCGAGAGAGAGAGAGAGAGAGAGAGAGAGAGAGAGAGAGAGAGAGAGAGAGATAACGAAGGTAATGAAGGGTGAAAGAAAGGCAAGATCCTAACCAAATACACGCTGAAGAAGGAGGAGGAGGAGGAGGAGAAGGAGGAGGAGAAAGAGGGAAGAGAAGGAGAAGCGAAAAACGGAAGAGGTAACAAAAGGAGAGGCACAAGAGAATGGAGAAATAAAGATAATAAAAGACGAATATAGAGAAAGGAGAGGAAAATATGATGGAAATAGGAATAGACAAAAAAGAGGAAAGCGAAATGGAGAAAAAGACGAAGAGGAGGAGGAGGAAGAAATGGAGCAAGAAGAAGAGGAGTGGGAGGGAAAAAGGGAGGAAAATGGAGGAGAAGGAGGAGGAGGAGGAGGAGGAGTATGTGGAGCAGAAGAAGGAAGGTAAGGGACAGCAAAGAGATGGAGGAGGAGGAAGACGACGACGAGGAGGCGAGAGAGAAGGACGACGACGAGGAGGAGGAAGAAGACGACGACGACGAGGAGGAGGAGGAGGACGAGGAGGAGGAGTGGAGAGGCGGAGGTAATGGAGGAGTCTGAGGCCCGCCAAACACACAGACTTCCATTAGCGGATCAGGAGAGAAAGGCGGATCATTGCGGGCACAGCGGCCAGACCATTAGTCCCATACACGGCCGTTCCCTCTCATGGCCACCGATACTCCTGCCCTTGCGTCCCATGTCCCTTAGTTCCCCATGACCTTAATATCCCTTCCTCCTCTTCCTCCCTGTCTCACTCCTGCTCTTCCTTTCTGCCTCCCTCCTACTCTTTTCTTCCTTTTCTTTCTCTTCTTAATTTCTTTTCTTCTTCTTCAAGCTTCACGACTGCCCTTCCTCTCTGCCTCCCTCCTACTCTTTTCTTCCTTTTCTTTCTCTTCTTAATTTCTTTTTTTCTTCTTCAAGCTTCACGACTGCCCTTCCTCTCTACCTCCCTCCTACTCTTTTCTTCCTTTTCTTTCTCTTCTTAATTTATTTTTTTCTTTTTCTTCTTGCTTCACTTCTGCCCTTCCTTTCCTTTCCCTTCCTCCACCTTCCGTCCCTTATTTCCTTCTTCCCCATCTTTCCCTTCCTCTCATGACAAATGCGTAACTCCCTTTTCACTTTCCTTCCTTCCCTATCCCTTTCTCCACCTTCCTTCCCTCTCCCTTCCTTCTCTTCTTACCTAGCTACCATTACCCTTACCCTCCCATCTCTCCCATTACTTCCATTGTGTTTCCATTCCAATGTCAAACCTTCCCTTCCCTTCCCTTCCCTTCACCTCCCTCCCTTCCTTCTCTCCTTACCTAGCCACCATTAACATTACCCCTCCTATCTCCCCCTTTACTTCCATTGTGTTTCCATTCCATTGTAAAACTTTTCCTTCCCTTCCCTTCCCTTCCCTTCCCTTCCTCCTCTTCTCTCCTTACCTAGCCACCATTACCCTTGCCCTCCCATCTCTCCCATTACTTCCATTAACTACCTATCCGGGTCTCCCATGATTCGCAACACAGCCCATGAATATAAGCCCTGTGGAGCACATTAAGCACACGAAATTTCCTTTGATAAGTCGCTCCAGATCCGTTTTATGTATGCAAAGAGTATATGCATATGTGTGTTTGTGTGTGTGTGGGGGGTGGAAGGGGGAGGAAGGGAGGTTGGGGGGATGGGGGGGTATGTGTGTGTGTGTGTGTGTGTGTGTGTGTGTGTGTGTGTGTGTGTGTGTTTGTTTCCAGTAGTATCACCAAACATTTTCCCCCTCTCGTGTTCAATGTTTCTTTTAATTTATGACATTTCTCTCTCTCTCTCTCTCTCTCTCTCTCTCTCTCTCTCTCTCTCTCTCTCTCTCTCTCTCTCTCTCTCTCTCTCTCTCTCTCTCTCTAGTATTTTTTAATCATTTAGTCGAATTTCACGTCCTTATGAAAATGCAATTAATTTTAAACTGGAAAAAAGTTAGAGAAATGTGAGAGAATTTATGGATTTGAGAAAAAAAAAATATCCGGACGATTTTCTTCCTGCTGGCAAAATCCTTCTTTCTTCCTCTCACTTTCCTCTCTCCTACTTCATCACATTTTTTCCTCCACTTGTCTCTTTTCTTTCCTCCTCCACCTCTCTTTCTCTCCCCCCCTCTCGCTCTCTCTTTCTTTCTTCAGCTCAAGACTTTTCCTCTCTATTTTCTTCCTCCCACTCCTCTTCTTCTGGTTCTGGTTCTTCTTCTTCTTCCTCTTCCTCCTCCTCCTCCTCACTATCTCAGATTCTTAAGTTTTGTTCCATTTTTTACTTCTTTCACTTTTTATTTTTTTATTTTTTTTTGTTTTCTTCACATTTTTTTTATATTCTCATTTCTTTTTCCTTCCAAGTACTGCATTGTCTCCTCCTCTTCCTCTTCCTCCTCCTCCTCATCTTCCTCCTCCCCCTCCTAGACATCTTCTTGCGTGTTCTCATTACTGTGCTCTCTCTCTCTCTCTCTCTCGAAATCTTCCTCCTCCTTTTATACCCTAGACACTACTTCAGGTAATTCTTGCATGTATTTTTTTTCTTTTTTTCTCGCCTTTTGTTGATAATCTTCCGAAAAAACTCTTGCCTGCGAGTTTTTGGCGATGATTTTCTCTCGTTTCTGCGCATTCTCATATTCTTTTTTTTATGGCTTCCTCGTCCCCGTTTTGATTTGTATTTATTTCTTTTATTTCCTTCTCCGTTTTCTTTTATTCTCTTTTCATTTGCGGCTGTCATTTCTCTCTGTTTTCTCCTCCTTTTTTTCTTTTTCTCGTTATTTTTCTTTCTGTCGCATTTTCTTTCTTTCTCTCTCTTACACATTGTTTTCTTTCTTTCTTTCTCTCTCTCTCTCTCTCTCTCTCTCTCTCTCTCTCTCTCTCTCTCTCTCTCTCTCTCGCTCTCGCTCTCGCTCTCGCTCTCGCTCTCGCTCGTGGTCTTGTCTGCTTCACTGGTTGAGTTTCTTCTTCCTCTTCTCAAAGTTTCTCAAATTTGAAAATGCATTTATCTTCTTTTTTTTCCGTCAATCTTCCCGTCTCTTGCTCTTTCCCTTGCGTGGTAGATTGCGTTCCTCTTTTATAGCGGTTTCTCGTTTTCCTTTTCGCTTGTGTCTGTGTCTCTGTCTCTTAGTGTGTCTGTCTGTCTGTGTTTGTTTCTGTCTGCATATGTCTGTCTGTCTTTGTGTGTGTGTGTGTGTGTGTGTGTGTGTGTGTGTGTGTGTGTGTGTGTGTGTGTGTGTGTGTATTTCTTTCTGTCTGTCTATCTGTTTCTGTGTTTGTCTGTGTCTTTCTGAGTGTGTTTGTATGTCTGTCTGTCTGTCTGTCTCTCTATCTTACTGTCTGTCTTTCTGTCCGTCTTTCTGTCAGTCTTCCTGTCTGTGTGTCTGTTTGGCTGGCAGGTCCTTAGCATATACCTTTTGTCTAACTTCATAAGCACACACACACACACACACACACACACATACACGCAAGACATAACACGAACTATAATTGCCCGCGTGACGTCAAATAATTAATGCATACAGGTAACTCGACACAGGTGAGATGAAGCCCCGAAGCGTCAAGAATAATGAGGTCAGCGAAGCCTTGTCTTTGATCCCGCCGAGGCGAAACACGAGACCGATACGAGAGTGAAGCAGACGGCCGAGGAAGCACAGAAAAAGAAAATATGAAGAAGCAATGAGTAGCGGGCTTTTTTTCACATTTGCTACCTTTTTTTATGCCCTTGAACTGACTCCTCTGCTGTAAAAAAAAAAAAAAAAAAATACTACCATGAACACTAACCAAACCTAACAACCTAACTCAACCTAAGTAAGCATTCTAATATTTTTTCTTCAGCTGATTTCTTTTTTCCTTTTATCTTTCTTTCTCTTTTTCTTTTTCTTTTATTCTTTGTTCTCTCTCTCTCTCTCTCTCTCTCTCTCTCTCTCTCTCTCTCTCTCTCTCTCTCTCTCTCTCTCTCTCTCTCTCTCTCTCTCTAAATCTAAGTTGACTACATGATACTTCTTACGTAACCTAACCATCTAACCCAACTTGACCTAGCCACTCCTAATCTAATCTAATCCTAATGTAGTCTAATCTAATTCAGCTTCACTAAACCAAACCTAACATGACCACACTTTACCTAACATTACGAGTCTAGGCCACACCAAACCAGCCCTATTCCTACCCAGCCTAAACAATCTTACCTACTTCATCCTACACAAAAGCCCAGGAAAGCGCGTACTCCAGCCCAATCCTGCTCTACCTCTCCAACAAACCAACGCAACTAAACGCTTCCAGATAGCCCAACAAACCGCTCAAAACCAATATATCTCCATTTGGCCGAAACCAGAATAACACAATCCGGCCAGAGCCAAATTCCCAGCACAAGCAAAACAGTCCCGCAAACAGTTTATAGACAAGCCAACATGAACCAGACTAAACTAGACCAATGAAGACGACCTATCCAAGTGCTCTCAGAATTCAACCAACACGCAACTGCAAATGAGAAGAGGAAAGATAAAGGAATAGAACCGTGGACCGAGTTACTGGAAGAGAAGAAAACTTAAAAACAAACAACCAGACTAAACTAGACCAATGCAGACGACCTAACCGACACTGCTCTCAGAATTCAACCGACACGCAAATGCAAATGAGGAAAGGAGGAGAACGGAGGGAAGAGAACCGTGGACCGAGTGACTACAATCGAGGGAGAACAAAAACACAAACAAATGAGCGATAATGAACAGCAAAAAGGGACTTTGATCGATATGCAAAGACCGAACAGGAAACACGCAATTGCACAACGAGAGAAGGAGGGACACAGGAGGGAACAGAACCGTGGACCGAGTGACCTGGAACACAAGAAAACAAAAAAAAAACAGAAAGCAAATGAGCGTTAATGAACCACAACAAGGGACGTTAATCAATAAGCAAAGACCGAACACATTAATTTGACATGAAAAACGAGGTCGGGGAGGGAGGTCAGCGCTTGTGTGGGAGGGGAGACTCACACAAAACCACCGACCCATTGATTAAAGCCTCATAACCGATACGGAATAATGGTGAGGATAACTTATGAGTGTTTGTGTTTGTGAGAGAATGAATGTATGTGTGTGTGCATGAGAGTTTGCTTGTGTGTAGGTGAGAGTGTATGTCTCTTCTGCATGTCTGAAATGGTTACAGTGTTGGTGAAAGTGTGTTAGTGTGTCTGTGAGTGTGTGAGTGCTGTATGTTTGTGTGTGTGAGTCTTCTTGGTGTTGTTGAAGAAATTATTACGGAGTTAGAAATCAATCAATCAGTGGGGAGTTCTCGGCTCAGATTAACGTCGGATAACTTTGTGATAATAAAGGTGAAGGTAATTTGGACCCGTGTGTTCGTGTATTTGCGCGCGCCCTGTTGTTATCGGAGAAATGGTAACTGTGTGCCTTGAATCAATAAGTGAAAAGGCTGAGTTGATGAATGAGTGTTAGTGAGAGACGTTTAATTGATGACCGATTATGAATGATTGTGAGAATGAATCGTGTGTGTGTGTGTGTGTGTGTGTGTGTGTGTGTGTGGTGGGTTATGTTGTTGTTGAGGAAATTCTAATATGTACCTTTCAATATATTAGTGGCTAGGCGATTTGATTAATGAGTGAGTGAGTGAGTGAGTGAGTGAGTAAGAAAGTGAGTGAATGACTGAACAAATGAATGAATAAGTGGGTATGTAAGTGAGTGAGAGAGAATG
>NC_066521.1:17424262-17461762 GCF_024679095.1 Eriocheir sinensis | reverse complement strand
TTCCACTACTAACACGTAAGTACTTTCCAGGTGTCCTACTTCTTGGCAACTTTCCGCTCCTTACCTCACACCTAATTGGATCACTTTTTCTGATTACCTGAGCGCAGTTTTGACAACCTGTACAAAGCGACGACGACTACATGAAACGAGCCTTTGAAGTGTTAGTGATGAGGGTACGGAAAGAGAGAATAGGGGGGGGAGGGGGAGGAAGAGAAGTAGGGAGGAGAGGGAATGGGGGACGGAGAAGAGGGGAAGGATAGCGTAAGGAAGAGAGAGGAAAGGTAAGGGAGAGGGAGACGAGGTATACATAGGGAGAGTGTGGGAAAGGGAGGGAAGGGAAACGTAGGATAGAGGGAGAAGGGGGGGGAAAGAACGCGTAGGGAGGAGAGGGAATGGGGGAGGGAGAAGGGGGGAAGGGTAGCGTAAGGAGGAGGGAGTAGAGGGAGAGGAAAGGTAGGGGAGAGGGAGACTAAGAACACATAGGGAGAGAGTGGGAAAAGGAGGGAAGGGAAACGCAGGATAGAGGGAGACGGGGAGGGAAAAGGAAACGTAGGGGAGAAGGAAATAAAGAAGGATAAAGAGAGGGAGGAAGGGGAGAAAGGAATCGTTGGGAAGAGCGAGAAGAGAGGGAAAGGAATTGTAACAGAGAGAAAGGAAAAATATACATAGGGAGAGAGTGGGAGAAGAGGAGGAAGGGATACACAGGGAAAGGGGAAAAGGGGGTGGGGAGGGAAACGTAGGATGAGAGTTAGATGAAGATATATAAGTAGATAATGTAGAAAAAAATGAGGGGTTTTTAGAGTAAGTGGATGGGAGGAGAGGACAGCGAGGGTTAGGAAGGAGGGATTAGAAGGAAAAATTGGAGAGGAAGAGGAAGAAAGATAGGTCAAAGGGGAGGAAAAAGACTGGAGTTGAAACATAAGGGAGAGAGAGACGGAAAGGAATAAGTATAGAGGGAAGGTGGAAAAGGAATGAAGGGAGGGAGAGAAAGAGGGAAGAAGGAAAACAGGGTGAGAATAGAAGATAAGGTTAAAAAGAATATAAAGAAGTGAAAGGGAGAGAAAGAGGAGAGGAGGAAAACAGAATGAGGATAGGGAGAAAGGAAAAAAGTGGAAGAAGGGAGAGAAAGAGGGATAGGAAGGGAAAGTGGGAGAGGGAGAGAAAGAGGAGAGGAGGAAAACAGAATGAGGATAGGGAGAAAGGAAAAAAGTGGAAGAAGGGAGAGAAAGAGGGATAGGAAGGGAAAGTGGGAGAGGGAGAAGAAAAGAAAAAAAGATTAAAGAAGAGGAAAACGATTAGAATTGAGATATGTGAGTCAGGGAGAGAGTAAAGGAGATTGAGACAGGGAGAAATGAAAGAAGGGAAAAGGGAGAGGGAGAACTATAGGGTGCTTGAGGGGGCAGGAGGGAGGAGGGCGAGAAGGGAGGAAGAGGAAGAGGGAGGAGTAATGAAAACACACGCAGGGAGATTATTAGGTAGACAGGGAGGAAGAAAGAAAAAGGAAGGAAATATTGTGTTAGAGGAATGAAGGAAAAGAAGGAGAGGTGGAGAGAGAAATGAAAAGGCTAAAAGTAATGGAGGGAAGAGGGAGGTAGACAGGGAGGGAAGGGAGGGAAGGGAGAGACAAAAGGAAAAATGGAGGAAAGATTGTGTAGGAGCGGAGGAATGGAGGAAAAGAAGGAGGGGAGAAGAGAGAAATGAAGAGGGTAGAAGTAATGAAGGGAAGAGGGAGGTAGACAGGGAGGGAAGGGAGGAAGGGAGAGACAAAAGGAAAAATGGAGGAAAGATTGTGTAGGAGTGGAGAAATGGAGGAAAAGAGGGAGGAGGGGTGGAGAGATAAACGAAGAGGGCAGAAGGAATGGAGGGAAGAGGGAGGCAAACAGGGAGGGACGAGGGAGAGAAAAGGAAAAGTGGAGGAAAGATTGTGTAGGAGCGGAAGAATGGAGGAAAAGAAGGAGGAGGGGTGGAGAGATAAACGAAGAGGGCAGAGGGAATGGAGGGAAGAGGGAAGCAAACAGGGAGGGACGGAGAGAGAAAAGGAAAAATGGAGGAAAGATTGTGTAGAAGCGGAGGAATGGAGGAAAAGAAGGAGGAGGGGTGGAGAGATAAACGAAGAGGGCAGAGGGAATGGAGAGAAGAGGGAGGCAAACAGGGAGGGACGAGGGAGAGAAAAGGAAAAGTGGAGGAAAGATTGTGTAGGAGCGGAAGAATGGAGGAAAAGAAGGAGGAGGGGTGGAGAGATAAACGAAAAGGGCAGAAGGAATGGAGGGAAGAGGGAGGCAAACAGGGAGGGACGGAGAGAGAAAAGGAAAAATGGAGGAAAGATTGTGTAGAAGCGGAGGAATGGAGGAAAAGAAGGAGGAGGGGTGGAGAGATAAATGGATGAAAAAAGGGAGAGAATGGGATCAGGTAACTTCAGGGGACCCTCGCCCATTAAGAAGTAAAAAAAAAAAGAAGAAAAAACAGTAAAATTATGTTCAGTCTGCATCGACACTTTTATCTGAAACTCATTTACATAATATTCTTTCCCGGCGCTAGTTGCTTTTTTTTTTGTTCTCTTTTTCTTCTTTACAAAGCGCGTGGGAGGCAAAAATAGAAGAGAAATATGATAGATAAAACTTAAAAACCCAACAGTGAATAATCTCTTCGTGTGTGTGTGTGTGTGTGTGTGTGTGTGTGTGTGTGTGTGTGCTGGGGTGGGTGGGGGGGGTGGGGGGGGGTCCTTTCACTCTCTATGTTCTGGGGGAAAAAAAAAACTTACACGTTCGTACATGTTGAAAAACGACAGACAGCCCTCGACCCGAAACATTGTTAGGGAACGGTAAAACAATGGAGGGAAAAAAGAGCATCGCCATTGACTGCCTCGCCTTTGTCCCCGATCCATAAAAACGTGAAAACAACAGTGAATCATAACGAGGGTAGAAATCAAAGCCGTACATGTGTCGCTTGTGGGCGGCGAGCTACCTTGTTTTCCCTCGTTATCGCCGCCCGCCCCCGCGTAGAGAAAAGGGGCCGAGGAAAGGAGGTGAGAGGGAGACGAGGTATACATAGGGAGAGTGGGAAAGGGAGGGAAGGGAAACGTAAGATAGAGGGAGAAGGGGAGGGAAAAGGATTATGTCTGTTATGATAATGCTTCGAAATACGGATTGATCTCGTCACCAAACACAAGAGGGCGAGGATGGTGATGTTTGTCTGTTCATCCGTTCGTTATCTCACGTGTCTGTTGCCGAAATATCTCAAAATCCGGAGTCACCAAAAATACACGAGTACATCATTGCGTGAAACATTGAATTTCTAACAATTTAACACGTCTATTTGAAGTCCCTTTCTTACCCGGGAATAGAAGACAGCATAGGAGAAACACGAAACGAAATTATCCCACTAAAACCAAGAAGGATGAAGGAAAGAATGAAAGGAAACTCACTCTAACACGTATATTTGCAGCCTTTCATACCATAGGAGAAACACGAAACGAAATTATCCCACTAAAACCAAGAAGGATGAAGGAGAGAATGAAAGGAAGCTCACTTTAACACGTATATTTGCAGCCTTTCATACCATAGGAGAAACAGGAAACGAAATTATCCCACTAAAACCAAGAAAAAAGGAGAGAATGAAAGGAAACTCATGAAATTGAAACTTTTGTGGTGACGTTGCTGTTCGTCTGTTCATCTGTCTGTCTGTTACCCAAATGTCTGTTACCAAAGGATCTCAAAACACGAATCGATCTAATCACGAAAAACACACAAGAACATCCTTTGCTGAGACATTTTATCTATTTCATTTATTTCTGTCGATTTCATTTGTAGTTTTAATGCCCTTTCTAAACATCTCTTTTACCGTGGAACATGAGAGCACCATCAGAGAAAGACGAAACCAAATTATAACACTGAAACCAAGAAAAGCGAGGGAGGAAATAAAAGCCAACTCCCAAACTTGAGACTCCCTAACGTAACCTGTTTGGCTTGGGAGAACTTAATCAGCTCGGAGGGAAACTATGCAGGGATGAAGTTAAACGTAAACTCGATCAGCCCGAGGCAAACTTTCCGCCACACAGGAAGAAAGTATCATGACAATTTTTCCGACTGTTTCTTTTATAATTTTCGAGTTCTCTTGGAAGTCGTTACATATTCGCATTTTTTTGTTTACTATTTCTTGGACTTTCCTCTTGCATTTATCACGTTTTATTGCCTCTAATCTTTTCTTTCTCATTTCTTTCTTTGGTTTTCTATTCCTCGGAGTTTTTCTTCATATTAATTCTTGCTCTTTCATCTATTTGTCACATTTTTTACTGTTATCTTTTCGATCTCATTTCTTTCCTCCGTTTTCGAGACCTCGGAGGGATGACTAAAGAAAGAGCAAGACGTTTCATTTTAATATGCCTTCAGTTTTATGTTATTTTTATTTGCATTTACTATAACACATTTATTTTTTGTGTGTTCTTTTATTTGCATTTACTATAATACATTTATTTTTTTCTCGTGTTATCTTTCCTCCTTTCGTTTTTCTACTCTTCTAAAAAATGGAAATAGAAGAGGAAGTCTCATTTTAATAATTCCTTCTTCCTCTTTGATATCATTCCTTTCTCTCTTTGCATTCATTCATCTTTTTCAGCCTTTTCTCATTCCTTCTTCACATTTTAGTTTTCTTTTCCTTTTGGGGTCGCAAGGAAGAGGAACACAAAGTTGAATCTTAATATTTATCTCCTTTCACTCCTTCTCTGCATTTATTCATCTTATTCAGCCTTTTCTCATTCCCACTTCACCCCTTAGCTTATTTTTCCTTTGGGTCATAACTAAGAGAAGCAGAAAGCTGTCTATTTATCTTCTTTCACCTCTTCTTTACACATAGATCTCTTTTGCTTCGTGCTTCCTCTTCCACAACATATATCAAGAGGTGCATATCATTAGCATATATAAATTACTCCTTCCTCCTCTTTCCGTACCGTCAATGCGTTACTTAAGAATCCGAAAACATTTTAAGGGCCATTCTTCTTGGGTAAAGGAGCGAAAAAATGAAATAATGGCCTTGATGAAGACCATCTTATGCATATTTTCTTCCTGGTATATTTCTTGTCACCTGCGAACTCTGGAGGGACAGGTGACACACACACTCTCTCTCTCTCTCTCTCTCTCTCTCTCTCTCTCTCTCTCTCTATCTTTGTGTGTGTGTGTGTGTGTGTGTGTGTGTGTGTGTGTGTGTGTGTGTGTGTGTGTGTGTGTGTGTGTGTGTGTGTCAGCATAAAACCGTTGCGGCAATAAAAATCTTCCATATTACATCTTGAACTCGCTCGGGGACAAAGTCTTTTTCTCTCTGGCTTTATACCGAGCCCGAGGGACGAAAAACCACAGAATGAGTCCCGCTGTTGCCTGACTCGAAAAGACTTTGCTCTCCCTCTGGCAATATGCGTATGTAATTGTTTTCGTGTATATCTCCTTGTGTGTCTGTGTTTCTGTATTCTAGTTCCGCTATTTTGTCTGACACTGCTAAATCTTTTACTACTGAGACCTTGTTGTTCAGATGCATTACCATCATGACACAAATTAGCGCCTTTGGATACGAACTAGAGATTTTCCCCCACGGTCTACTTTTTAGCTATCTATCAGTGGACTCATACCGTAGTCTTATACAACTAACAACTGGATAAATGCCGAGGAACTTAGAAAAACATTGAAGAACATTGAGGAACATTGCTTTTAGTCACTTCACCCTACACCTACACCAGAACACCTATCAGATTCACTCTATAGCAACACCAAAAGACCAATCAAATGAACTTTCTCCTAACCCTTTGATGTTCTGTGGTAGGATTAAGCTCGGTGGGCGGGTAAGGGAGTGCCAAAGGGTTCAAGGCGCATTGGATCTGAAGGGTTAACGAAGTACAAAGGCCGGAATGGTTTACCTGTGGGTGTGTTGATAGCAAGAGAAGTGAGTGGGTGTCTACGAGCTTGTTTTGCACGGTTGGATCGGCTATAAATAGGTCCTCAGAGCTAATGCTAATGATATGCAGCTTCATTCTCTCTCTCTCTCTCTCTCTCTCTCTCTCTCTCTCTCTCTCTCTCTCTCTCTCTCTCTCTCTCCCTGTCTGTCTGTTTGTCTGTCTCACATTTTTTCTTTCCTTCTCTTTCCCTTTTCTTCTTTACTTTTTTCTTGCCTTCTTTCTTTCTGTTTTTCCATCCTTCTTTCCTTCTTTCTATCTTCATTTCTTCCTCTCTCTCTCTCTCTCTCTCTCTCTCTCTCTCTCTCTCTCTCTCTCTCTCTCTTACTGATTAGGAAGGGAAATGGTTAAGAAAGTGTTAAAGAAAGCAAAGGAATTCAAAACGACGGACAATTTAATGCATAAAGACACGGAATGAGACGGAGAGGAAAGAAAGGAAAGTGGAAGAAAGAATTAGAGGAAAAAAAACGAAAGAATAAAATGACAAAGAACGAAATAATTATATATATAAAAAAAAGGAACGAGAAGAAGCGGGCAAGAAACCATGAATAAAAAAAAATGTGAATAGGAGACGAAGGAAAGGTAATTCAAATAAAAAAAATGGAAAGGGAAGGGAAAGAGGAGCCACGATAAAAGAGGGAGAAGAGGAAGGTAAAGTAATTTCCTCTCGAGCTTTGTAGATAACCCGTTTTTTTGTGTGTTTTTTCCCTATACGAGTAAAAAAAGTGAGTAAAAAATAAAATTCTCCCCTCAAAAATATATGAAAGATTTTTTTTTGGAAAAGTTATCAACCGACCTTGACTTTGGTAGAGGAAATGGGAGGAAACACACACACACACACACACACACACACACACACACACACACACACACACACACACACAGTAAAGATAATAAAAAAAATAATAAAACGCAGCAAAAGAAAATTAGTGACTGTAGTAGTAGTAGTAGTAGTAGTAGTAGTAGTAGTAGTTATTGTTGTTGTTGTTGTTGTTGTTGTTTTTGAGTAGTAAGAGTGGCAGTAATGGTAGTGGTAACATTATTGGTAGTAGTATTGGTGATGGTGGTAGTAGTAGTAGTAGTAGTAGTAGTTTTCGCGGGGCATTAAATAGAAAGGCTCCATTAGCGAGGCCCATTGTGTCACTCCTCATTATATACTAATTAATGGGACTTGATTTCCACGTCACCTAATTAAGTGCAGATTCCGATCAATAGAAACGTGACTTAATAATAGAATATAAATTTTGAGGATATATTCTCTCTCTCTCTCTCTCTCTCTCTCAGGCAATATTTCACAGCAGGAGCGGAGCGAAATTGGTCTCACCCCCAGTAATCTTCTAAGGCAACAGTACAACGCGCTGAAAATCTTCCCACCTTGCCCGACATTCTGCTCCTTGACATTGTTGAATTTTCCTCTCTCTCGCTCCTCGTGTCTTGCTTGTCTCTCTCTCACTATTAATTTTCATCTCTCTCTCTCTCTCTCTCTCTTTGTCTTTTAATTTTCGCTTTCTATCACTTTTTACCTCTTCATTTTATTTTCCATTTCTCATTATCAAAAACAACGAGAATAACGAAATCTAAAGCAAATAACTTACTGAATCTTCCAATTTCCACGATTTTCTCTGTATTTATCATCTTTTTTTTACCTGTTTCTCCGTCTTTCGCATTAATAAAACAAGCTCAGAAGAAGAAAGTAAAAAACATCGTCAGGTTCTTCATTCTCATTTTACATCTACAATTATTAACTATTTGCGTATTTCTCCATTTTTCGTAATCGTGAAGTTAAGAACATCCTTAAACTATACATTCTCTTTTTCCATCAACAATCATTAACTTTTTTTTTTACTTATTCCTCCATTTTTTCGTAATCGTAAACCTGAGTCAGAGAAGGAAAGTCAAGGATATCTTCAAACTATCCATTCTCTTTTTTAATCTACAATCATTAACTTTTTTTGACATATTCCTCCACTTTTTCTGTAATCGTAAACCTGAGTCAGAGAAGGAGAGTCAAGGATATCGTCAAACTATTACTTCTCTTTTTCCATCTACAATCATCTACTTCTAGGCCTATTTCCTCATCCTTTGTATCAATAAATCTGAGTTCTCCATCCTTCGTATTAACAAAACCAAGTCAAATGAGGATAGCATGGGGATTATCTTAAACTTATCATTCTCTTTTTTTCAATCAGCTATCTCTTCGACATCCTGAGAGGAGGGCAGGAGGGGGGATGAGGAGGGGCCAGGGGGTTTTGGGGCAGAGGCTAAGACATCAAGGGAACATCAAGGGACTGAATAATTAGCGATTCATTACACCCGCCCCTCTTTATTACCTACTAATTAATAGGAATCGGCCTAGACGCTCTGTAATTACACGGAGGTTCAAGGCGATGCGTCGGAGAGTTTAATTGACGCCTCCCTGATTATATGTTTCACCTTAATTATATTGCCTCCCAGTTTACCGCAAGAGGGAGAGAAAGAGAAGAGGGAGAGAGAGGAAACGTTTCGCCTCCATTTCACACTCTGTTTCAATCTCTCCTGGATGAAACCGTAAATTTAAACGTCGATTTTGTGTTTTCGAATTATATTGTCGCCCAGTTTACCGCGAAAGAGAGAGAGAAAGGGAAGGAAGAGAATGGTTTTGCCTGCATTTCACACTCTGTTTCAATCTCTCCTGGGTGAAACGGTAAATTTAAACGTCGATTTTGTGTTTTCGAATTATATTGTCGCCCAGTTTAACTCAAGAGAGAGACAGAAAGGGAAGGAAGAGTGTTGTTTTGCCTGCATTTCACACTCTTGTTTCAATCACTTCTGGGTTAATCAGACAATAAAAGTACTATAGAACGTTCGTATTCTCTCCTGAAACTCATATAATATTGCCTTCCAGTTTACCGCAAAAGAAAGAGAGAGAGAGAAAAAAAAATGAGGAAGATAAACGTTTTACTGAATTTCCACTCTGTTTCAATCTCTTCTGGGTCAATCAGTCAATAAAAACACTATCGAACGTTCGTATTCTTTCCTGAAACTCTCCGATTAAATATATTGCCTTCCAGTTTACCGCAAGAGAGAGAGAGCAAGAGGAAGAAATGGAAGAGAGAATCATTTCGCAGCATTTCGCACTCTGTTTCAATCTCTCTCGGATGAAACGGCAAATAAAACGTTACAGTCTCACTAATTCTTTCCCCAGACTCGTATTTTATTGCCTTCCAGTTTACCGCAAGAGAAAGAGAGAGGAGAGAGGAGAGAGATAAATGTATCACCTCCATTTCACACAGTTTCAATCTCCTCTGAATGAAACAGTAAATAAAACACTATGGGCCGTATTATTACACATTTCAAGCACATGCATTTGACAACGCTTTCATAGGAGTTGTAGGGGGTCTTTCCATGGGTAGTTTTCTGACCCTGGTGGTAGTCTGCCAAGGCTTCAATACAATAAACGTGAATAAACCCTCAAGAGAACGTATCTAACCTCTCTCTTAGCCTTTAGAAACAATAGATAGGAGAGACAGAAGCGTGTAAGAAAACAGACCTATAGACTGCCCGTATTCTTTCCCGCAAATCTGATTAAAACATCGACTTTGTGTTTGCGTATTAAACCTTCGACTTCCGGAGCTCATGAATGGGTGCATTATCGGAAACCGTCGCTAGAGATTGGAAACTTATCGAAATGGACACGATAAAGGAATAAGACTATCAGGAGAGAATTTTACCTCCATTCAGCACGAGAGACATTTCAATTTAGAAGTTTTACAGGTGAAGTCATTGGCAGGTAAGAAAGGACTGGACGGTCGATATGCAGATTAGATGCGATTGCGTGGGAGACTGAAAAAATAGGTCAGAATGGGGTCAGGAGAGATTAGTAAACGTGGGAGAACAGGAAATATATGTGAAAATAGAGAAACAATAGACGATAGAATAAAACAGGTTGATAAAAGATTAATAAGGAGTGGGTGAAGATATTAAAGTAGAAAATACGTAAAAGGTGTATGAAGCGATTAGTAGAGATAAAAGAAGAGGGAATATATGTAAATGGAGGAACAATAGACGATAGAACGAGGTCAATGATAGGATAATAAACTACTGTGTGGAAGCATTAAAAAAAAAAAAAATATTTGAAATGTGTAAGAACCGAAACGAATACAAAAAAGGAAAATGATAAAAAGGGATGATAAAAGACGGAAAAGATAAGTTACATATCTTTTCCTCCTCTCTTTCATACACATATAAGATGATAATGGGAGGAGATTAATAGTAAGAAATGAAGAGAGGGTTCACTAAGGAAAGAGGAAGAGAGGAAACAGACGCAAGGAAGGGAGGCAGGTTTCAAAGAGGAAGATGAAGAAAAAAAAGAAGAAAAGAAAACGAAAGAGAAAAATAAGCAGGTATGTGGATATGAAAGGGAAAGCAACGATGCATCCGTTTTCTTCCTCTCTTTTCATACATATATATTTTTCTAAGGAAGTCGAAGCGTCACGTCAATAGCAGAGGAGCGGGGGATGAAAGCAAGTCGACGGTTTGCGAAATGATAACACGAGGCGAGGAAGGCAAGGGAGTGATTTTCCTTCCTGCATTTTAACCGTCTTTCATAACCACATTAAATTTTGCTCACGATTTTTTTTTATGACTTTTTTTTTTTTTTGGTTTATTACTTCCGGTTTATTTTTTTTTTTGCATTTCTGTCTGTCTACGTCTGTCTGTTTTTCTGTTTCTCTCTAATTTCTTGTCTGTCTTTATTTGTCTGTCTCTGTCTGCTTTTTGCCTTTGCCTATGTCCGTCTGTCTATCTATCTAATTATGTCTGTCTTTGTCTCTGTCTGTTCCTCTGTTTATGTCTAAATATCTGTCTGTCTGTGCTTGTCTGTCTTTCCATCTGTCTGTCTGTCTGTCTGTCTGTCTGTCTGTCTGTGTCTGTCTGTCTCTCCGTCTCCCTCTCCCTCTCCGTCTCCCTCTCCCTCTCCCTCTCCCTCTCCCTCTCCCCCTTCCCTCTCACCCTCTCTCATACATGGGATAATCTATAATCTCTTATCAGCTCTTTCCTCATCGGCCGCGGCAGCATTATCAATTCATTCCACAACTCTCCTTTGATCCCCTGCCGCCCTGCATGCGTCCCTGTCTTTCCTCTTCCCCTTCTATCCACCCTGCTTCCTTCTCTCCTCCTCCTATCCACCATTCTCCTCCTCCATGCTCTTCTTAATTTATGTTAATGATATCGATGATGGGCTCACTTGCAAAGTATCAAAATTTGCTGATGACACAAAAATTGCTAGTAAAGTAACTGCGATACTCGACGAAGAAGCTTTACAATCAGATATAGATCGACTTGCACGTTGGGCCAATCAATGGCAAATGAAATTTAACGTTGAGAAATGTAAAGTGTTGCACATCGGAAAAAATAACAATCACGTTCGGTACGTAATGAATGGCCAACAACTTTCTGCAGTAAGTAAAGAAAAGGATCTTGGAATCACTATATCAAGCGATTTAAAGCCCGGTCAGCATTGTTCAGAGGTAGTTAAAACTGCAAATAAATTGGTTGGCTTCATCGGACGAGTCTTTAATAATAAATCGGAAAAAGTAATATTAAAACTGTATAATTCGTTGGTTCGACCCCGTCTAGAGTACTGTGTACAGTTTTGGTCTCCCTACTACAGAAAAGACATAGAAAAGTTGGAACGGGTCCAACGAAGAGTAACAAAGATGATTCCTAGGTTGAAATTTGTCATATGAACAAAGGCTTAAAGAAATAAATTTATTCAGCCTATCAAAACGAAGAATGCGAGGCGATCTAATAGAAGTGTTTAAAATGTTAAAAAAAAGATTCAGTGATATTAATGCGGAAGATTACTTTACAATTGATCGATCAAATAGAACAAGAAGAAATCACAATTTGAAGATAAGTGGTAAAGATTCTCATCGCACGAAGCTAAACACTTCTTCTTCAATCGAGTTGTTAATGTTTGGAACTCTCTACCTTGTGATGTCGTTGATAGTACAACAGTTACGGCCTTCAAGAATAGATTAGACAAGTGTTTTGAATCCAACCAGCAACTAAGATATTACTCATTGTCGTAATAACGTTAAGTTCTTTCGAATACTGGTGTCCTTGTCCGCTTTTATCGCCCGGTTAGTGGTAGCAGTAATGGTAGTTCTTTCCTCTTTCCTACATAAATTCCATGCAGTTTTTCCATGCTGCATGGTTCTTTTTCCTTTCCTGCCAGCTTTGGCTGGAGGGATGGGGGGGTGGGGAGGAGCCTTCGCCTTTGCTGTCCTTCATCTTCCACCTTTGATTAGATAGTTA
The DNA here is from genome assembly GCF_024679095.1 of Eriocheir sinensis. NCBI lineage: Eukaryota > Metazoa > Arthropoda > Malacostraca > Decapoda > Varunidae > Eriocheir > Eriocheir sinensis. Next base: position 17,449,527 of record NC_066521.1, on the reverse strand, counting down.
GTGTAGCTTGTCACAAACAACCTCGTAAGGACCAGCAGGTCTGCTGTTGTTTGTTCTTCCTTTGTGTTCCTTTGTTCCTCCTCTTCGTGTTTTCTTCCTTCCTTTCCTCCCTGCCACCTTTATCCTCTTTAATTATCTTCTCTTCTCCTCCATTTCTCCACCCTGTTTCTCTTCCTCTCCTCCTTCTATTCACCCTTCTTCTCCTCCTTTCTTCCTTCTATCCACTCTTCTCCTCCTCCTCTCCTCTTTCTATCCACCTTTCTTCTCCTCCTCCTCCTCCTATCCACTCTTCTTCTCCTCCTCTCCTCCTTTTATCCACCTTTCTTCTCCTCCTCTTCTTCTATCCACCCTTCTTATTTTCTCTTCCTTCTATCCACCCTTTTTCTTCTCCTCTTCCTCCTTCTATCTACCCTTTTTCTCTTCTTCTTCTCTTGTCCATCTTTATTCTCCTCTTCTCCTCATTCTATCCACTCATCTTCTCCTCCTCTTCTTCTATCCACCTGTTCCTCCTCCTCTTTATTTCTTCTCTTCCTTTCCTTCCCTTGTCATCTTTATCCCCTTTAATTATCTTTCTCTTTCTCCCTCAGGTGTTTTCCGTCCCTCACCTGTCCCCCTTACCTCTCTTTGATCTTGGTTACTTAATTTTCCTCCCATATCGTATTTCAAGTCACCTTTTGCCTCTGTCTGTTCCTCTGTCTCTGTCTAAATATCTGTCCGTCTGTGCGTCTCTGTCTTTCCATCTGTCTGTATTTTTGTCTGCCTTCCTTCCGTCTGTTTCCTCTCTTACTCTTTCCTTAGTTAACCTTTTCTTCATTTCTTACTCTTGTTCTCCTCTTTTACCCATTATCATCTTGTCTCTTCTTCCTTTTCATTATCCTACCCCCTCTTCATTCTATCCCTCATCTTTTACCCATTGTCCTTCTAAGGCTTTCAATTCTTTCTACTTTACTTCACATAATCCTTCTATCTATCACCTTTGTACTCTACCTTTACTTCCTTCCTTCATTAATTATCCGCCCACTTCCTCCTGTATCGCCTTCGTTCCTCTCCGTATACTTTTCCGTCATCACCCTCCTCTACCACAAAGGCGTATGTTTACCTGTATAGTTCACGTGTGGTTCGTTGTCTCCCTGTGTGTCTCCGTCTGTCTGTTCTTGGCCGCGTTCTCAGCTGGTTCCGATCATCGTTCTCTTCCTCCGTTCTTTGTTTATTTTACTACGTTCGAAGTTACTCCCATTCTCAGCTTGTCCTTTTCCCTGTTTTCTTTTTTCTGTGCGCCTTTGTGTCTGTGTTCCTTGTTCTTATTCCAAGTTCTCAGTTTCTCCTTTTTGGCTGTTCTCTTCCCCTGTTTTCTGTTTGTCTGTCTTTCCCTATTCTTATCCCCGTTAACAGCATTTTCCTTTCCCTGTTCTCTTCCTTCATTCTCTGTTAGTCTTCCCTGTTTCTTATTTAGTCCCGTTCTCTGCGTCTCTCTTTCTCTGTTCTCTTCCTTCGTTCTCAACCTCAACCTCAACCTCAACCTCAACCTCAACCTCGACTTTTCACTATCATCATCATCCTTCAGAGCGACTCGATGTTACGCCCAGGTGAACACAAACAACGCGGGATGAATTAACGGTCCGCAGGTAATAATGAGATTCACCTGTAAATATATGCGTGTGTGTGTGTGTGTGTGTGTGTGTGTGTGTGTGTGGGTGTGTTCCTTCATTTACCTGAGCATACCTTTGACCACCTTTTATTTTACACATATTTGATTGTTTTATGTGTGCGTGTTCTACCTTAATTTTTACTTCTGTTTCCGCTAAAATATTAAAACTGTTCCTCTGTTTATGTAGATGTAGAGCGTGATTTTGTGGTCTCATTCTTATCTTATTTTTTATTCTCCAGATTTTAGTTGTGTCGCTGCTAAAAAAATACTACGTTTCCTCTGTTTAGGTAGATGTAGAGAGTGATTTTGTGGTCTCATTCTTATCTTATTTTTTTTATTTTCCAGATTTTACTTGTGTTTCTGCTAAAATATTACAACTGTTCCTCTGTTTATGTAGATGTAGAGAGTGATTTTGTGGTCTCATTCTTATCATATTTTTTTATTCTCCAGATTTTACTTGTGTCTCTGCTAAAATATTACTACGTTTCCTCTGTTTATTTAGATGTATAAAGTAATTTAGTGATCTCGAGTTATTTTCTCTTTCCGGGTAACCCCAAAAATAAATCTAAAAAAAAACATAAAACCAACAAACACACGCGAGGGAAGAAGAAAGAAAACGCGTGAAAACCCACCATTATTATTTCCTTTTGTCTTTGGGTCTTTTTTCCCGTTTAAACTTTTATAACGACGAAGAAGGCAGATGAAAGAAGGACAAGACGAACACCAAACACGCGACCTGCAAAGCGATACGAGCGGGAGGCATGAAAGCGAGGCGACCACCGACATGCCGCGCGGGGAAATGGCAGGGAAGGAAATGCAAGCGAATCAAAGTGTAAAGGTGAAGGGAGGGAAGGGAAAGGGAGCGTATGGGATGAAGGGCGGACACGTAAGACCCGGAGAATGAAAGAAAGATTGGAATTGATGGGGGAGAGAATACATAGAAGTTGAAAGAGATAAGAGAAAATGAATAAACCGAATCAAAGAAGGGAAGGGAAAGGGAGCGTATGGGATGAAGGGCGGACACGTAAGACCCGGAGAATGAAAGAAAGATGGGAATTGATGGGGGAGAGAATACATAAAAGTTGAAAGAGATAAGAGAAAATGAAAAAAACGAATCAAAGAAGGGGAGGGAAAGGGAGCGTATGGGATGAAGGGCGAGCACGTTAAGACCCGGAGAATGAAAGAAAGATGGGAATTGATGGGGGAGAGAATACATAAAAGTTGAAAGGGAAGAGAAAAAATGAATAAACCGAATCAAAGAAGAAGGGAAAGGAAAGGGAGCGTATGGGATGAAGGGCGATCACTTAAGACCCGGAAAATGAAAGAAAGATGGGAATTGATGGGGGAGAGAATACATAAAAGTTGAAAGGGAAGAAAGAAATTGAATAAACCGAATTGAAGAAGGAGGGAAGGGAGAAGGGAGCGTATGACATCAAGGGCGAAAACATATGACTCAGAAAATGAAAAAAAAAAAGGGATTGGAATTGATATGAAGAGGTAGAATACACAAAAAGGAGGAAAAAGAATAAACTGAATCAACGGAGAAAGGAGGAAAAAGGAATATATGGGGGTATAGGTCAAATCGGAAAATGAAAAAAAAAAGGAAATTGATATGGAGAGTGAATACATGAAAGTTGAAAGAAGAAAGAGAAAATAAATATACTGAAATAATAATACATACGAATCAAAGAAGAAAGGTTGGAAAAATGAATAAAAAAGAACTAACCACGAATACATGACTCGGAGAACGAAAAAACAGGAATGGAATTAATGACACAGAAAATACAGAAAAGTTGAAAGAGAAGAGAAGAAATGAGCGCACCGAATGACAGAAAGAAGAGAGAAGGGAAGATAGGGGATTAACCGGGAATAAGTTAGACCCAAATAATATTAAAAGGAAGGGAATTGATGGGACAGAACGAAAATATAAACCTTGATAGAAAAGACGGAAAATGAATTAACTGAATCAAAGAGGAATAGAGGAAAAGGGAATGTAAATAATCAACCGCGAATGCATAATACCTGGATAATGAGGGAAAGGAAAGGAATTGATGGGACAGAACGAATACATAAAACCTGAGAGATAAGAGAAATTGAATAAACTGCATCAAAGAGGAATGGAGAAAGAGTAACAAATGGGATCAAGCACGAATACGTAACACCCAAGTAATATAATAGGGAAGGGAATTGATGGGACACAGCGAATACATAAAACTTGAGAGAGAAGAGAAAATGGATACACTAAAATGATAATACATGCAAATCAAAGGGGAACAGAAGGGAAAAGGTAACATATGGGGCCGACCGCGAATACATAATGAAAAAATAATGGCAGGGAAGTGAAAATAGGACAGAGAAAATATATAAAAGTAGAAAAACAAGAGAGAAAATGGGAAAGCTGAAAGAAAATACATATGAACCGGACACGAATGAAGGGAGAAGAGAACTTAGAGGATCAAACGCCAATACCTTATGACGAAAATGGAAGATAATTAATATGAAGAGAGAGAACACGCAAGTTGAAAGACAAAAGAGAGAAAATTAATACATACTGAAATGAAAATGGTTGCCAAGGAAATACATGTGGAAACTGAGAATACATAACGAAAGAATCTACATAAGAACTGATGAAAGAGATTGATATGAAGAGAGAGAACACATACGTTGAAAGGGAAAAGAGAGAAAATTAATATATACTGAAATGAAAATACAAGTGGAAACTGAGATATATGTAACGAAAGAATGTATATAAGATTTAACGAAAAAGAAAAGAAAGGAAAAACGGATAATGAGCTTGCAGGTAAGAAAAAGAAAAAGAGATACGGATTATAATATGAACCAAATCAGAAATATAAATAACAAAGAGATGAAAACCAGACATGGGAATCCGCAGCGAACAACAAACACATGCAAATTAGTGGAGAGTAGAAAGGAAGAGATGCAAAATTAGCAGGGATTAATTTTAATACTCAGTAATTAAGACGAGAGTGTGGGATGGACGACACTAAGCTGATTACATAAAAACCAACAACAGCAACAGCAGCAACAACAACAACAACAACAACTACAATGAACACAAGTGGCAGTGATTAGCGGAGTTTTTTTTTCCTTACCATTTTTTTTTTTTTTTGCCCTTGAGCCGTTTCCTCCTTTACTGTAGAAACAACAACAACAAAGACATCTGCACCACCACCACCACCAACAACAACAACAACAACAACAAAAATCAAGCACTCAAATAAAAATACAGACAACGAAATCAAATAAATCAGAGAAACAAAGGAAGAACACAAGGAATATTATCTTCTATGTATTAATTCACAGCAAAAAGGAAAGAAAAAGAAAAACAACTTAAAAATAAAAATAGATGAAAAATAACAAAGAAATAAAAGATAGTTGGAAAGAAAGAAAGTTAGGAAGAAAGAAAAACAAAGCATACGGAATCCGGATCATAGAGTTAATCAGGAGGGAAATTAATTAACCTGTATATATAATCTTTGTAATAAGGACATGCATAAAAACAAGGCTGATGAAACTCTAATTAGTGGACATGCCTTTGTTAAACCTTTTCCTTTTTTACGTTGCTGATCTCTCTCTCTCTCTCTCTCTCTCTCTCTCTCTCTCTCTCTCTCTCTCTCTCTCTCTCTCTCTCTCTCTCTCTCTCTCTCTCTCTCTCTCTCTCTCTCTCTCATAATGTGTAGTGTTTTCCGATATTTTCCTTCATTATTTTACTTATTTTGCTTTTTTTTTTTTTTTTTTTTTTTTTTTTTTTTTTTATTTTTTTTTTGAGTGAATTTTTTTTCTTTTCCTTTTTTCTCTTTTTCATGTTAATTTTTTCATTATGAATATTTTTTTGGGGGGAACAGTTTTTGGGTGTTTCTTTCTGTCTCAATCGTTTCTGTTGCTTTTTCTTCTTTTTTTATTTTCTTATCTTATTTTCTTTCTTCTTTCTTCTCTCTCTCTCTCTCTCTCTCTCTCTCTCTCTCTCTCTCTCTCTCTCTCTCTCTCTCTCTCTCTCTCTCTCCCAGGTGTGCCAGGTGTTCTCTCCCTCCCGTGTCCCATCTTTTATCTCCTTTAATAACTCCTCTACTCTTTCCCTCCATCCCTCCATTTAACACCTGACTTTTCCTCCATACCTCCGGCAACACCTGTTCTTTCCCTACCTTCCTCCATACCTCCATTCTCCCACGCAGTACCTTTCCTCCGATTTACCTTTCCTCATCTTAAAGCATACCTGTCCCTTCCCTCCTTTCCCTCCATTCCTACCTCATTTACCCTTTTCCTCCCCTTTGACTTTTCCTCCCTCACCTCCAAATGTTCACTTGTTCTCTCCAACCTTAATCTCTTCCCTCCACTTTAATTAAACCCACGCATCTTTTTTTTTTACCTCCTGTCTCCCTCTCTCTCTCTCTCTCTCCCTCCCTCCCTTCCTGGTCACCTGTCTCCTTTCTCTCCGTCCCTGACAATGCAAGTGTTCCATTCCTTCTTTCCACAATGCGTCTCTATTACTCTCTAAACTTTTCAGCCCCGGAACGACTAAACATAAATATTACAACCATAGCGGATTTCTCTCTCTCTCTCTCTCTCTCTCTCTCTCTCTCTCTCTCTCTCGCTGACGTCCCTCCGCGCCCTCAGGATTCTCTGGGACACACAAACACACAAACACTTCTCTTGCAGGTGAATTTATGCTTGAGATTTGACGTCCTTGCTTGCAGATTAAACACATTCTTGGAACCGCTGTGCTCTCTCTCTCTCTCTCTCTCTCTCTCTCTCTCTCTCTCTCTCTCTCTCTCTCTCTCTCTCTCTCTCTCTCTCTCGTAATATAACTCACGCCTCTAAATACCTCCTTTATATATTAGTTTCCCCCATTAACCCTCCACCGCCACCGACGTCGCCACCTCCTCTTCTTCTCCTCCTCATTCAGACTCTTCCCACCTCTTTATTTTCCCTCCCTCGTATCTCTGCCTCAAGTTTTCTCTTTTCGACGCTCTCTCTCCCTTTAGTCACCTTTCCAGGCTCATCCCGCTCCTCGTATTTTCTTAGCTACTAGGGAAAAGGTCGGAGGCCGTTACTTATTCGCCTTCACACCTCGTCTCCCGCCTCCCCCTCACCGTCGCCCTCCTTCCCTAAATCCTCTACTTCCTTCTCTCCTCACGCCCTAAGTCGCCCCTTCCTCATCTGGCGTGCGAGGATGAGGAAGGGGGAGGAGGAGAGAGAGAGAGAGAGAGAGAGAGAGAGAGAGAGAGAGAGAGAGAGAGAGAGAGAGAGAGAGAGAGAGAGAGAGAGAGAGAGAGAGAGAGAGAGAGAGAGAAATAAATAGACCTGCAAAGTTCAGTACGGTAAACAACTCCAACGATACAAACGCACAATTAAGAAAATATATATTCAAACAACTAATTAATATCCCGAACACGTAAAAAATGAACTAAAATTAGACCTTCCATTCAAGACAGCCTCAAAAAACGACATCATACGACCACAACAAATTCAGAGGTTTGTTTTGGATGAATGAACCGAAGTGGAACAGCAAATAGAAAAGAAAAAAAATCGAAGGGAATGAAAAAGTGAATGAAAAGCGAATAGAACAGAAGAGGAGAGGAGAGGGGAGAGGAAAGAGGAGAGGGGAGAGGAGGGACGCAAAGACAGGTTCTCCTCCCCCTGATTGGAAGGTAAACAGGTCCTGGAGGTGACAGGGGAGACGACAAACACTTCATCTCGACTTTGCTATTTGACGTCCGTGACTGGAGTGAGGGGAGTGCCTACAGGATGCATTTTTGTCCACCTCTTTCCCTGATGACGTGAAGGAGGGAGTGAGGACGTCAGGCTAGTGTGGGTGTGGGTGTATGTGTGTGTTTGCGTCTCTGTGTGTGAGGGGAGGGGGGAAAGGGAGGTGTTGGGGGGCGAAGGGGTTGTGTGTAATTCACAACGACCTGATCACGAGTTGGACTCGCTTTCGCCAGCAGGTACGCTCACGACGTGAGCAAGTGCTCATTTATTGTCGATCTCTGGGTACTGCCAGGACCTCACACACCACACGCCCCATCCCCTTGCTCAAGGGGGGGACAGTAACCACTCCTAGTCAACGGAAAGAATCCGGCCTGAGCGGGGCTCAAACTGTGAAGCCTTGCAGCGCGAGGCTCTAACCGATTGAGCTACCGGAGAGGCGCGCGCGCGTGTGTGTGTGTGTGTGTGTGTGTGTGTGTGTGTGTGTGTGTGTGTAAGGGTGGAGGGGGAGGAAAGGGAGTTGGTGTGTGAGTGTGTCTTTGTATGTGCTATGTGTGTTTGTGTGTGTGTGTGTGGGGGGGGGGGGGGGGAGGAAGAGAAGGTTGCATGTGTGGGGAGGGCAGTGGGGAAGGGGAGGTTGCACGAGTGTGTGTGTGTCTGTGTGTGTGTGTGTGTGTGTGTGTGTGTGTGTGAGTTTGTGTGTGATATATACGACTCGTTGGTTCACGTTATCGGCAAAGTCATTTTTATTTGTCTTTTTTTTTTATTTACAGTGACAGGCCTCGGTTTTTTCCCTTTGGGCCGCGTGAAACTAAAATTGGTTATCACACTCCCTCGGCCACAAAGCCACGATGAAAGCTGCGGTGTAATAGAAAGCGTGAATATAACATAAAGTCTTTCCACCTTTGTCAAGTAAAGGCGCTATGAGGTAGGTAACGTGGATGTCCTTTTTTTTTACCTGTGGCGTTTTTATTTTTTTATGGAAGCGGAAGCAGCTCAAGGGTAAAAATATACAAGAACAACAAAAAAAAAACAGCTGATACTTCCCCTGTGAAAAAATATAGTGAAGAGTGGACACTAGACATGCCTATACATAGTGTGTGGCTAAGAATTTTTGTCATACATACTCACAACTGAAAGGAAACATGTCAAACAACAAATTAATATATCAAACACGAAAAAACAAACACAAAGTAAACCTCCATACAAACCCGCATCAGAAAAAACGACATAATAACAAGACTAAACAAAATATAATAAAAGAAATAAATGACCAGTGGCTTGTACCTGGCTTCTACCTGTGTACGATGCTCAAAAGGTACCAAATCACAGGTGTTTTGGGAGTGAAAGTAAAATTATCTTGATTGGTGTTATTTTCTTGTACGTCTAAAAGCGGTTAATTTATATACGTTCCGGGTGGCTTGAAATCTATGTCGCTCGTGGCTTTCTAGTTACAAATACTATCTTTTAACAGTTTCATTGCCTTAGAAGTTTTAAAAGAGGTCATTACAAACCTTATGTGTCAAATTCCTTAAAACGGGTCCTATCTTTTAACTAAGCATATCTGTCGCAGTTTACTAGCCGTGGGAATGCTGAAAGTGTTGATAACGGGTATATATCATCTTATGCATCTTAAAGTAGGTTCCTGTGAAGGTTTAACGCAGTACAGGTGAGACGCAAACAGGTAAGAACTGGTACGAGTAATTAAGATGGAAATACTCTTTTATTACCCCTCCGTTGATGTACCGCCTTAAACTCCCCTTGATTTAGTGCTGACGTGTGGAAGGCTATATATAAATCTCTTACGGTGAGACATGAATCATTAATATCACCAACGCCATCTACATTTCCTCCGCCTCACACCAGACAAAAGCTAGAGGGTTCCAGTTCTTGCTAGTCTGCCTTTATGAGTGCTTTGTTTATCCCGGTGAAGGACGAGAGGAATATAAGCACCAAACGTTTTTTTTAATAGCAGTGAAATCGACCCCAGAGTCATAAATAGGAAATGAAAAGCTCGTAAATAAAGCTGAGGTCGTCCGTGTTTCTCTTTTCAAGTCTAGTTGTGAAATAAAAATGTGTGTGTGGAGAGAAGTTTTCCAGGGATGACGAATTACTTAAAATGATCTAAATGATGCAAAAGACGAGAGAGGAAAAGTGGGTAGTGAAATTTTTCCTTGCTAAATATATGATGATGCGTTTTGGGACTTGAATTCTTTTTTTTTACGGCAAAGGAAACAGTTCAAGGGCAAAAAGGATATCAAGACAAAAAACTCAGCTAGCCACGACTCCTGTAAAAAGAAGTATAGAAAAGTTGCCAAGGGAGAGGCCAGTTTTCGGAGGCGGTGAAGGCAAGTTAGTTTTGTTGCTGAATTTCTATCGTTCATGCTCAGTAACTTTTGTGTAATGGAAAAATAAATAAATAAAGAGTGTCGTTTATTCACGCACTAAAAAAAAGGTCCATTAGTGTGAATAAACAGCATGATGAAACGCTCTCTCTCTCTCTCTCTCTCTCTCTCTCTCTCTCTCTCTCTCTCTCTCTCTCTCTCTCTCTCTCTCTCTCTCTCTCTCTCTCTCTCTCTCTCTCTCTCTCTCTCACACACACACACACTCTCTCTCTCTCACACACTCTCTCTCTCTCTCTCTCTCTCTCTCTCTCTCTCTCTCTCTCTCTCTCTCTCTCTCTCTCTCTCTCTCTCTCTCTCTCTCTCTCTCTCTCACACACACACACACACACACACACACAAGGACCCAAATTCGAAACCATTGCAAGGTGTGAGGCGAAGAAGACTAGCAGTTCATTCTTCAAAAAATAAATATAAATGAACAACAAGACTCAGACAGGCTTCTCAATATCAGGAAACAAACAAATTTTTTTTCACTTCATATTTCCTCGGTGCGTTTCCCTTCCTCAAAAACTCAAATGGCGTTCCCGGAGCTTTCAATTTCGCCCTTCGTTGCGAAATAAAAGAGATTAAGGCGAGTTTCACAAGGCATAAACCACACAGAGAACACGGTCTTTTTATTTCTGCCTGCCAACCCGTTTTTGTTTTTAAATCCATAACTCGTTTCTGCTGTATTTTCTTGTCATTTAAGTACATTAATTTTTTTACTATTTCACTCATTTTTCATTCTTCGTTTTTTTTTATGTGTCGGTAAAAATTCGACATGATAACAGCCATGCAATCATAAATATATTTTTTTTCTCTCTTTCTCCCCCTCTCTCTTGTAATTCCCTCTTTTTTTCGATCCTTTTCATGTTGCTTTAAAAGATCAACATCATAAAAACATGTTTTTTTTTATATTTTCCATTAATTAATTCCTACTCTCTCTCTCTCTCTCTCTCTCTCTCTCTCTCTCTCTCTCTCTCTCTCTCTCTCTCTCTCTCTCTCTCTCTCTCTCTCTCTCTCTCTCTCTCTCTCTCTCTCTCTCTCTCTCTCTCTCTCGATTCTCACTCCCTTGCAGCACAAAAGAATAACAAAAAAAGCAAAAACAAAATGTTGCACACGATCTAAATTACACTCCGTCCCCTCCGCGATCATAAAGGAACAAAATTATACAAGGCACAGGTGAGATTATACATTAGCTCCGGTGCTTTGTGGAGCGTTATGAAGAGTCGGGTTCTGGGAAGGCGAAGGAGCGAAGGGGGGAAGGAGACGGAAGGAGAGACAAAAGAATACCAGGGTGTGTGTTTTGTTGGGTGTCACTGGTGCAGACAATTAACTGAGGGCGTGAATAAGCCAGTTGGATAGTTAGTTAGGGCAGTTTGTTAGTGAGTTAGTGAGTTCGTTAGTTAGTTATCCAGTCAGTAAGTCAGACAGTGAGTTAGTTAGTTTTCCAGTCAGTCAGTCAGTTATCCTCTCAGTAAGTCAGTCAGTCAGTAAGTCAGGGAGTCAATTAATTATCCAGTCAGTAAGTCAGTCAGTCAGTTAATTATCCAGTCAGCAAGTCATTCAGTCAGTTAGTTATCCAGTCAGTTATTTAGTCAGTCAGTTGGTTTTAGTCAGTCAGTTAGTTATCCAGTCAGTTAGTCAGTCAGTCAGTTGGTTTTACAGTCATTCAGTTAGTTATCCAGTCAGTTAGTCAGTCAGTCAGTTGGTTTTACAGTCAGTCACTTAGTTATTCAGTTAGCCAGTCAGTTACTTCGTCAGTTATTCAATTATTTTTCTTGTCTTTTGTCGGATCAGAGTATAGCGGGCTTTTTTGTTGATGTTTTTGTATTTTGCCCTTGAGCTGCCTCCCTTGCTGCAAAAAAATTAGTTATATTGTAGGTCAGTTAGTTGTCCAATCAGTCAATCACTCAGTCACTCAGGCAGTCACTCTGATATGAAGAGCGAAAAGAATGAAAGGAAAAAAAAATAAGAACCTGTTTTGTCCCGCCACTAGATCACACAACCAACTCAGTCAGTCAGTCAGTTACTCAGTCAGTCAGTCACTCACTCACTCACTCAGGCAGTCACTCAGATATTTAGAGTGAGAAGAATAAGAGGAAGAAGAATCAAAAACTGTTCTGTCCTGCCACTGGAACAGACAAGCAACTCAGTCAGTCAGTCACTCACTCAGTCAATCAGGCTGTCAGTCAGATATGTAGAGCAAAAAGAACTAGAAACTGTTTTGTCCCGCCACTGGATCAGACAACCAACTCAGTCAGTCAGTCAGTCCGTTTGGGAGGAGGAAGAGAAGGAGGAAGTGGTCGATTACTCAGTATTATTCCGCAACTTGAAAATGACATGGGAATCAACTTGGCTAATTAACTACAACGAAAGATAAGAAGAAAAAAAATATACTGGTCTATTTTTTTCACCATCACCACCACCTCCACCACCTCCACCACCACCACCACACCACTCACAGTAACAGCTAAAGGAGGCCATCTAACACTAGGCCTCCTTTACAACACCTGGCGTGGGAAGTACAGATATTCACTCCTTGAAACAGATCAGACGAGTATTTGTGAGGGGAATCAATTGGCACTTATCTTTTTTTGTGTGTTTAAATTAGCGAATCGTCTTTCAGAACCCGAAGACTTTCCACCAAATGCAAAAAAAGATGTTTACCAAAAATTCACACGATTATAAAATGAAACGAAAAAAAGAAAGAAACGCATAAACACGTACAGTAACTTATAACATGCAACAACCTCTTCTCTTCTCTCTTTCTCTTTTTATATGATATCTTTCCACGTGGTTTCACTTGCACGAAGAAAGAGTAAGAAACAAAACAAAAAAGTGGATATTATAGGAGTTACCCATTAAGCTGTATTCTTATGGGGAGGAGGGGGGAAGAAGGCATTAAGGGCACGCTGGCCATTTTCTGAATAAAAATATCCCTTGGTTTTATACAACAAAGTTTCAGACTAGGTTTTTTTTTTCTTTCTTGAGATAAGGATGCAGAAGAGGAGGAGGAGGAGGAGGAGGAGGAGGAAGAAATGGAGGAGGAGGAGGAAATGGAGAAGGGAAAGCAGGAGAAGAAAAGGGAAAAGCAGGAGAAGGAGGAAACGGAGGAGAAGGAGAGGCAGGAGGAGAAAGAAGAAAAGCAGGAGAAGAAGGAGGAAAACCAGGAGGAAGAGGAGAAAAGGGAAAAGAAGGAGGAGAAGGAGGAAACTGAGGAGGCGGAAGAGGAAGTAAGAAAGAAAAAAAGTTACAAAAGAAGGAGGAAGAGAAGTCGGATTAGAACGAAAAGAAAGAAAGAACCCAAAGAAACAGCGAAGGAGAAATAGAAACTGAGAACGAAAGCAAAGAAGAAGGAAAAAGAGGAAGATAGGAAAGAAGGGACAAAAAAAAGCACAGAAGAAGTAGTAAAGGCAGTACCATCATCATCAGTAGCTAGAGAAGGATGACAACTCTTACCGGCGAAGGAAAAGCAGAAAATAACAGAACGAAAGTGAAGAAGGAAAAGAGGAAGATAGGAGAGAAGGGAGAAGAAGAAGCACAGAAGAAGTACGTAGAAGAGGTAGAACCATCATCATCAATAGCTAGAGGAGGATGACAACTCTAAATGGCGAAGAAAAAGCAGAAACACAGAACGAAAGCGAAGAAGGAAAAGAGGAAGATAGGAGAGAAGGGAGAAAAAGGAGTGTAGAAGAAGTAGAGAAGACAGCAGTAGTATCATCAACAGCAGCAGCAGAAGGGTGACGAATACTACTAATGATGAAGAAAAAGCAGAAAAACGGAAAGAAAGCGAGAAAGGAGGAGGAGAAAAATAGGATAGAAGGGAAAAAAGGAGTATTGATGAGGCAGAAGAGACAGCAGTATAGTATCATTGTCAGCAGCAGGAGGGTGACGAGGCAGAAACACAGAATGAAAGCGAAGCAGGAAAAGGAGAAAGGTAGGAGAGAAAAGAGTAAAAAAAAAAAAGGAGTATAGAAGTAAAAAGGTGATGAAAACTACTAATTGCGAAGGAAAAGCAGAAAAAACAAAACAAAAACAAAGAATGAAAAGGAAAATAAAAAGGAAGAAAGGGATAAAAAAAAATTGTGTATAAAATGTAGAAGAAATGTAGAAGAAATGTATGAGCAGTGTTTAGCGGTTTTTTTTTCATTATTGTTCTCCCATTTTTGCCCTTGAACTGTTTCCTTTGCTGTAAAAAAAAAAAGAGGCAGAATCATCATCAGCATCAGCAGGGGGGTTACGCCAAGTCCTAATGGGGAGGTAAAATGTATTCCGGTCAGTTTACTCCCCCAAGACTTCCTGTCAAAGTCCGGACTCCCGAAGGCCATCCTCACAAGCCCCGCCGCTCCACTTCCCCGCCAGGATGCGTCCAGTCTGACTCCCCCGACCGGGAAACTCTCAGCCCTTCCCTCCTTCTTTGCTTCCTATTCCTCGCATCGTCCGTGTTTTCATTCCTTTCCTCCGATTTTACTTCCTATTCCTTCCTTCGTTCGTGTTTTCTTTGCTTTAGTTTCTCCTCCAACTGTGACATTCTCCCTTCCCTCCTTTTTCCCTTTAACCCTGGTCTCTCTCTCTCTCTCTCCTTTATCTCCTTTCCTTCCTATGTCTTCCTTGCTTCGTCTGTGTTTTTTTCCTTCAGTGTCTCCTCCAGCTGTGACATTCTCCCTTCCCTCCTTTTCTCCTTCATCACTGGTCACTACTTTCTCTCCTTTCCTCCATATGTGTCCCTTCTTTCCTGCTCTATCTTTCCTTCCTCTCATCCCTTCCTTTCCTCCCTTCGTCCATGTTTACTTTGCTTTAGTTTGCCTCCCAAAAACATGAAACTCCCCCTTCCTTCTCTCCTCCTTTTCTTCCTATTTCTCCTTTCTTCACGGTTTCCCTTCACTCAGTTTCCTTCCCGGCATCCCCTCTTCTTTTCCTCCTCCTCTTCCTCATTTTCATTTCCTCCCTTCCTCGCTGCTTTTCTTTCTCTCCCTTCTTCCCCTGTTTTCCTTACTTCAAATGATGCAGTTTAATTCTCCCTTCCTTTCCTGTCCGTCCTTCCTTCCTACTTTTCTTACTTTAGTTTGAACTCTCCAAGCAGGATAGGCTTACTTTTTCCTCTCCTTTCATTTTTCAATCTTTTTTCTATCTTTTCCTGGATTCCTCTTTCCCTCCCACTAGTTTGACTCTTCCAACCAGAAAACCTCCTTTTTTTTCCCCTTTTCCTCTTCTTTTTCTCTTCCTCTCTTTTTTCCGGTTGTCTGTTCCAGTATTCTTCTTATCGTCCCTCATTCTCCTTCCATTCATGCTTCGTTTAACTGTTTTATTCGTTTCCTTTCCTTTTGTATCTTTAAAAATAGTCAGTTTTGAATATATTTGTCTGAGTCTGCTGTCTCCTTCTCTTCCTCTCTCTCTCTCTCTCTCTCTCTCTCTCTCTCTCTCTCTCTCTCTGTTTGTCAACTTGCTCGTTACGTAACTTACTTCCACGAGTGACCTTGAAGTTTCGCTTAGTTTTAATTTTTCCGACTCAAAAAAAAAAGGGTGGGAAGAGAAAAATAATCCAATTTAGTCATAAAAGTAAGAAAGAAAAATTAAGTCGAAGGTTGGTTAGTTTCTCCTCGCGCAAGTTTTCGTTTTTTTTTTTTTAGATTCTTTGAAGGTTTTCGAGACAGTTTGCGACTTCGGTTTCGTTCTTATCTTTAATGTAGTTCATTTTCGGGGACTCGAGATTAACCGGCAGCTAATCTCTTTTTCATGATGACACAGGGCGTTAATTTTTGCGAGTGTATTTGTGTGTGTGTGTGTGTGTGTGTGTGTTAATCCTCACCGTCTGACTCTGCTGCACTGTGTCGCATTTTGTAAACACATACACACACACACGCACACGCACACACACACATACACGAACACGCACACAAGGACCAAAATCTTATTCCGAGCCTCGTCCTAAAATTTTCTTAACGTATTGATCTCTAAATCTCTCTTGTTTTCACTTCTCTCCATTTTCTTTGCTCATTTGCACTCCACCATATCATAACAAAAGTCTCTCTCTCTCTCTCTCTCTCTCTCTCTCTCTCTCTCTCTCTCTCTCTCTCTCTCTCTCTCTCTCTCTCAAATCAAAATTCAAATAATTTCCAACCCTTTTGCATGATGAAATACTGCTTTTAAATGTATCACCAGGAGAAGGAAATACAAAATAGAAACTGGAATATCAATGCAACAAAAATAATAAACAAATGGAAGAAGAATAGAAGAATGGAAGAGAATAAAAGAAGAAAGGAAGGAAATAAAATATGAGAGGAAGAGAACAACAGAGGGAAAAGAAAACATAAGAGGAAGAGAATAAAAAGAAAGAAAGCAAAATGTAAAATGAAGAAAATGAGAAGACAGAAAAGAAAACATAATAGGAAGAGAATAAGAAAAGAGAAAGAAAGAAAACACAATATAGGAGGAAGAGAAAATAAACACAAAGAAAGAAAAAAAACGAAATATAGGGCCGCAAACTATTATATTTTGTTTTCTCTAACGGTCAAAGTTTTCGACCATAAGAGGAAGAGAATAAGAAAAGAGAAAAAAAAAGAAAACACAATATAGGAGGAAGAGAAAATCAAGACAAAAGAAAAAAAAAAGATATATATAGGGACACAAACTGATACTTTTTGTTTTCTCTAACGATCAAAGTTTTCGGCAGCCCTACAGGAATTTGGACCATCGGGGCTTCTCCTTCGGTCACACTCACAGCGGCTATTCATAAACTCGAATGGCCTCTTGCCGGTGACTTAATATCTCGCCGTCCATCACCTTCGAAGGACGACAATTTTTTCCGTGTTTTCCTCGCGTGTATATTGATGGTGGAACGGCGGCGGTGTCTTGGATGATGTATGGGCAGGGGGGGCGAGTGTGAGCGGTGTTTGTGTGTGTGTGTGGGGGGGGAGGAGGGAGGGGATGTGCGTGTGTGTGGGGGAAGGGGAAGTATGTGTGTGTGTGGGGAGAGGGGTGTGTGTGTGTGTGTGTGTGTGTGTGTGTGTGTGTGTGTGTGTGTGTGTGTGTTTTACGATTGTATGCTCTTAGTTTTGTATGTATGTATTTCGTGGTAAGAAAAATCTATTACTGGACCACATTCAGTTTTTTGGGAGGTAAATAAGACTAATTTTGTTGCTTTTTCATTGTAGTTTAGCTTAAGGAATGTACTAGTTAATTTGTAGTCAGTAAACTCTATCTGTCTATCTGTCTACATCTATCTCTATCTCTATCTATGTGTGTGTATTTGTGTGTGTGTGTGTGTGTGTGTGTGTGTGTGTGTGTGTGTGTGTGTGTGTGTGTGTGTGTGTGTGTGTGTGTGTGTGTGTGTGTGTGTGTGTTCATGAATTACAACAAAGCCCCGGTAGGTGTTTTACATTTCCCTTCATTATTCACCTGTAATGAAAAGCCTGTTACCTGGCGGGCGGGAATTTGTACAGGTGAAGGGAAATTAAGCATTCATTTTCTTCCTCTCTGTTTCTTTTATTGCAGTCCGACTTTTTCTCGCCCGCCGCATCGCTCATTCCCTTTGGCCCGTAATTGCTTTTAATCTTTACCCGCCTTCACTATTATCTCCTTGTTATTTCCACTTTTATTCACGTTTCTTTCACCCATTCTCTTTCGTTCCCAGTCGCATACACTTTCCCCCCTTTCCTCACCTTCCGTTTTCCATCCATTTTACCGTCGAAAGGGGAAACTATTTAATTCACCCAACGAAGTGCTATTTTATACAACCGTTCTTCTTCCTCCACGATTTAATACTTCATCAAGCATACTCCATATCGCTTTCCTCTTTCTTTTTTATCATCTACGAGGCTCTGTTCATCTTCCTTGTCCTCCTCCTCCTCCTCCTCCTTCCTCTGCCCTCTTCATCCACCGCCTACCAGCAACGTCACTCCATCCGCTCACTTTGAACTCCATCCACCGTGAAGCGATATATCCACATTTCTCCACACGTACACTTCAATATGTCCATGTTTGTACCCTTCCTTCCCCTCCTCCTCCTCCTCCTCCTCCTCCTCCTCCTCCTCCTCCTCCTCCTCTTCGATCAACTTCTCCTTCTGTTAATTCTACTCTTCTTGTTGCCATTTTTTCTCTTCGTCGTCTTTCTTATCTTCTTTCTTCTCTATCACCTTCTCTTCCTGTTCCTTCTACTTCTCTTGCTTCCTTTCACTTCCCTCTTCTTCGTCCCTCCTTCGTCTCTTTCCTTTTCCTCCTCCTCCTCCTCCTGTTCCTCTTACTCGTTGTGGTATACCTCTCTTCCTCGTTCTTCTCCTCCTTCCCCTCTTCTTCCGTGACTTCTTTCTCCCTTGTTCTTCTCCTCCTCTTCCTCTTCCGTGTACCTCTTTTCCCTAATCTTGTTCCTATTATTTGTTGTGTTTCCGCTTTCCCTTGTTCTTCCTCTCCTCCTCTTCCATGTTTCCCCTCTCCCTTGTTCTTCTCCTCCTCCTCCTCTTCCATGTTTCCCCTTGTTCTACTCCTCCTTTTCCCACTAATCCTATCACTTGTTTTCCCGCGCTGGATTATTTAGATTCGTCCCAAACAACTACAAGCTCCTCCTCTTCCTCCTCCTCCTCCTCCTCCTCCTCCTATTGCTTCCCCTTCCTCTTCTTCCTCCTCCTCGTCATTCTGTTAATCCTGCTCCTTCACTAACATTCCCTCCTGCTGTGTGTGTGTGTGTGTGTGTGTGTGTGTGTGTGTGTGTGTCGGAAGTGGGAAAACAGATGGGCGGCCTATGGAGCGTCGGGAGGAGGAGGAGGAGGAGGAAGGACTGAGGTCAGATGAGATATCTTTATTGCCGTATTGACTGTGGCAGAGAGGAAGGAGGAGGAGGAAGAGAGGGAGGAGGAGAAGGAGGAGGAGAATGACGAAGAGGAGGAGAAAGATGAGGAGGAGGACTAATAATAAATGGACAAGGACAAGGAGGAGAAGGAGAAGGAGGAGGAGGTGGAGGAGGAGAACGATGGATAGCATAGTCAGAAAAATGATGATGAAAATGAAAGAGGAACGAGGAGGAGGAGAAGGAGAAAGAGGAGAAGGAGGAGGAGGAGGAGGAGGAGGAGGAAGAGAAATCAAAGTACAAGTCGTCGGAGTCGGAAGAGGAGGAGGAGGAGGAGAGGGGAAGAGTGGGGAAGGGAGAGGAGTCGCATTAAATCACTAGGTTGGTGTTCTGGCCCCACCGATGTTAAATAAATCACACGACAGCCATAGGTCAAATGAAGCCATGGAACGACAGGCGACATGTTGGACGCTTGACACACTGAAAAAATAATCAACACACACACACATACACACACACACAGACACACTACCCCCAAAACACAAAGACTAGTAAACTGACTGGAATGTGGTTTTTCATGCGTTTTTTATATTATTTTTATGGTTTAAGGTCACCTGTTTAACGCTCACTTTCCTTGCTCACCTTGATCAACCCGGAAAGAGAGGAGTGATCGGTAACATGGCTGCAGTAGTGATGGGAAAGTCAGATAGTGAAGTAATGCGTGGGAATTTATATACAGGAACTATTGGATTTTCAGCCGGTAACTTGACGTGAAAAATATATACGTACAAAGATCATCCTTTTATCCATAGACAGGTGTGCGTGTGCGTGTGTGTGTGTGTGTGTGTGTGTGTGTGTGTGTGTGTATGTTTTCGGTACGAGTTCAATAACAGTGATGTAAAATTCTCGAATATATAAAATGAAAAATAGCTTAACGTTTCGCATTTTCAGGAATATGCGAAAAATATTATGGTAGGGGTGCGTGTGTGCATGTGTGTGTGTGTGTGTGTGTGTGAGTGTGTGAGCCTGTGTGTACACTTGCTGGCGGTGTAAAGCAAGTAGTTTACAATCATATAACACTTCCTTCGTTGAACAGAGCTGGGAGGGAAGCAAGAAACATGAAAGGTACACACACACACACACACACACACACACACACACACACACACACACACACACACACACACACACACACACACACACACACACACACACACACACACACACACACACACACACACCGCTTCACGTCAGCCCACTCACAGCCTTCTACGTCTCTGGCTACGGATAACTAACCAGGCCAATGTAGACTGAAAAACAGACTCCTACAACAACACTGAAAGAGAACAACCCACACCACTCAACATACACACACACACACACACACACACACACACACACACACACACACACACACACATATACACACGTCCTTCCTCTCCGCTCACCCCTACGAACACGATCCTCCACATCTCATTGGCTACAGATAACCAACCCGAGACCACTAAAGACTAACAGAACGGAATCCTAAAACAACACGGAAAGGGAGCAAGCCACACCACTTGAACACACACACACAGAGGGAACAGTGTAGCTCCGTCACGAGGCGCGGGGAGCCTTATTACACGCACTGGTCCCAAAAAAACATTCCAACCTCAGTAATTTGAGCTTAACGAGTACCCTCTGCCCCTCGCTGTTTCTTCTGATCACGCCGCTCTCACTCCCCCTTGTAATAAAGATAAGAACCACGATACTACTTCTACTACTACTACTACCACTACTACTACTACTACTACCACTACCACTACTACTACTTATTTCTTTCCCGGTCTCATTCATCACGTTCGTTCTTTCTTTGATATAAACACAGTACAAGACCTCTATACCACTATGAATCAAAGTTAATGAATAAAGGTAAGGAGAATGACTACTATAATTACTACTACTACTACTACTACTACTACTACTACTTACTTCTTCCCCCAGTGTCATTCATCACGTCCGCTTTTTCTATGCCATAAAAAGAGCACAAAGTCTCTATCGCACGAGGAAACAGACAGGTGGATAAAAAGAAGAGCCGCGAGATTGCTGCTGCTGCTACCAATACATTTTCTTCGTCTTCTTCAACACGTGCGCTTTTTCTATGCTATAACCGGAGTACAAGATCTGTCGCCTGAGGAAAGGGAGCAGTAACTAGCGGGCCTTTTTTTTTCAATGTTTTTTTTTTGTTTTTTTTTACGCCCTTGAACTGTCTCCTCTGCTGTAAAAATAGAAAAAAGACAAGAACCACGAGATTACTACTACTACTACTATTTATATTTTTTCCCGGTCTCTTTCAACATGTAGGGTATTTTTTTCCATACTAAACAGAGTACATCTCTACCGAACGAGAAAAAAAAAGTAAGTGGATAAAAACCGCAACATTACTCCTACCTACAATTACTTATACTCCCTTGCATCATTCAACAGGTAAGTTCTTCTACATTAAACAAGGTACAAGAGCTCTCTCCCGTTCGAGGAAATACAACAAGTGAATGGAATCATCATCGCTATGGAACACACAACCATTCCATTCTAGCGTATAACATTTCCACTACACAGACAGCGAGATAAAAAGCGAGCAGAATTAGCATCATTTGAGAGCGCGGCGTCATTCTATCGTTCACCCACAACACAACACACCACTACTGCGCCGCAAGGACTAGAAACGGGGCGTGGGCAGAGCTCCTACGACCCAATAGTCCAGCAAACTTTCCACCCTTAACCCGGTAGCAGCGACGGGCCAAATTTGTGCCATGATATAAACCCCCCCAAATAGATGATACATGAACTGATCACAAATGCATTGATATATATTATGAAATGGTTTGTGTGAGTGATGATTTTTTTCTTATTTTTCTCGCTTAGAGGGACCATTAAGAAGTTAAGGAAGAGTTGGAAAGGAAGAAGACGGGATATAAAGGGTACCGATTGAACACGACAGCTTTACGCAATGACACATGTTACGGGGCCAATGGAACGGAGATGAGCACAGCCGCCACGCGCAACTACAAAATATGCTCCCAACTTACTTTTTTTTTAGGACAAAGGAGACAGCTCAAGGGCACAAAAAAAGGAAACAATAACAACAAAAAAAAGCCCGCTACTTGCTGATCCTAAAAAGAATCCAAAGAGGTGGCCGAAAGAGAGGTCAATTTCGAAAGAAGAGGTGTCCAGATACTTATTAACTACACTACACTTACACAACAGAAAGAGAGAAAGAGAAAAGTGGAAACTCTTTGACCTTCAGCACTCCCCTCGAGAACTAAACACACGCCAACAAAATGAATATGAAAGTTTGTTATGTAAAGCAAGAACGAAACACTCATTATTCAACGCGCTCCTCCTCTGTCCTAATACCCCAAAAATTGCAGCTTGTTTTCCATCATACACGAAAGGCAACTTATCCAACACAAGGCAACACAACGCAATACTATCTACCCCCCTAATTCACCCCAGAATAAAAAAAAAGAGACGCACATTGTTTTCCATGATACACCAGACGCAATTTATTCATCCAACACAACGCAACACTCTCTACTCCCTCTAACTCAACCCCCAGCATAAAAAGCGACGTATCAACATTGTTTTCCATGATACACCAGACGCAGTTTATTCATCCAACACAACGCAACACAACGCAACACTCTCTACTCCCTCGAACTCAACCCCCAGCATAAAAAGCGACGTATCAACATTGTTTTCCAGGATACATCAGACGCAATTTATTCATCCAACACAAGGCAACACAACGCAACACTCTCTACTCCTCCTAACTCAACCCCCAGCAGTAAAAAAAAAAAAAAAAAAAAAGACGTACCTTGTTTTTATTGTACAGAAAACACAACTTAATCATTCAACCTATGACAACACAACACTCTTATCCCCCTACCCCCCTCGCATCATCACAAAAAAAAACATACATCATACATCACACACAAAACACAAAATATTACATAACAAACTTTCTTGATCATTTTGTTTGTGTGTGTTTTGTTTGTGCGTTTAGTTGTCATGGTGAATTCTGAAAGTTTAGGAATTCCGACTATTTTTTCTCTCTCTTTCTCTTCATTCAACACTTGCCAACACAACACAAACCATAACTCCACCTGACGAAGACACACGCACACCCCGTTTTCTTTCCCTCCCCGCAACACAGGCACACACTCTTCCCCTTGCAACACCCCCCCTAATGCAGCTTGTTTTCCATTATACACAAAACACCACCTCTTCCTTCAACCCAACACAATCCATAACTCTACCTCACGAAGACAACACACACCGTTTTCTTTCCCTTCCCCGCAACACAAACACACATACACACACACACACACTTGCATCTTCATAATTACTCTCCCCTCTGCTCCCTTTTCCCTTCCCCCGCCCTTCTCGCCCATTACCATCTCGGGACATAAACACAGACAAACACTGCGACTCTAATACACGCTAATTAACTTTGACCTTAACCAACATCGCGCACACACACACACACACACACACACACACACACACACACGACAGCAACAGACAAGGAAATGCCGCCGCACATATTCACTCATTTCACACCCAACACCACACAAACAACAACAACAGCAACCATAGCCCTGGACTTCCCCCTCCCTCCCCCCACCAACCACCCCCTTTTATCATCCTCAAAGGCTCCATAAACGTCCAGGTAGGGCTCTTCAAACAGGTAAAATGACCAGGTGAGGGACGCGAAATCGACTCGTAAAACAAAATAAGTAACTTCATAAACTGCGGTGTGCCGTGTAAAGATTTGCATGCTTTTTTCCCGCAGCCGTCTACCGTACCGACCTTTTGGCCTCTGGGAACGTCGTATAATTAATGTCTCTGTTTGTGACACGCATGACGCCGCCAGCAACTCATCATGATAGATATTTTCGCGTGTGGTGCGTTTTACGGCGCTATCCAGGGAGGTGAGTGATATGACGAGCTCCTGTGCTCTTCCCTCGAGACGCCAGACGGAAAAAAAAAACAAATATAAATGTTGATATTGCAGAGGAAGATGAGAAATGCCTGCGAAATGTAAATACAACACACGCACACACAAACACACACACGCACGCCCCCCCCCCCTCTTCCACCCTCTCTCCACACACAACGTTACATGAATAAACACATAAAACGAATATGCGTTATAGTCAATAAGTCCATCGCCTTCCTATTATTATTTTTGTAACATTAGTATGAGGCTGTTAGCGCTAATAAATTCTACAATAAACACGAATTGAATTTCATGCGTCCGTGTGTCAATGTGTGTGCTCGTCTGTGTGTGTGTGTGTGTGTGTGTGTGTGTGTGTGTGTGTGTGTGTGTGTGTGTGTGTAATATTGCCGTGATTGACTTAAAACGTCCAATCAAATGTGTAATACAAAGGCGGCGTTCCCAAGCACATGAATCTATACATGCGTTTCTGATTGCCTATGTGTGTGTGTGTGTCTGTGTGTGTGTGTGTGTGTGTGTGTGTGTGTGTGTGTGTGTGTGTGTGTGTGTGTGTGTGTGTAATTTATTTTGACAACGCAGTGTAGTCTGATAATCGTCCAATCGTACTATGGATACACACACACATACACACACACACACACACACACACACACACACACACACACAACAGTCTTACCACGGGACATTCATGCTCTATTAATGAATGAGTTGCCACACTGACCTAATCTGACCTGACCTGACCTGGCTTACCATAAAACGCATACGAGCGCAATCAGAGTGACCTTCCTTGCCATTTATTATCTCAAACCCAACCAAAGTGACTCCTAGTAAGATCAAAAGAGAGGGAGAGTAAGAGAGAATAAAAGAGAAAGTCGCGATGGTAATACTGAAAGAATGAAGAGGCTTAGAGAGTTTAAAAAGAATCTACATAAGTGATGCTGATAAGGAAGAGAGAGAGAGAGAGAGAGAGAGAGAGAGAGAGAGAGAGAGAGAGAGAGAGAGAGACAGACAGACAGACACAGACAGACACAGACAGACAGACAAACAGACAGAGACAGACAGAGACAGACAGACAGATAAACAGACAGACAGACAAAAAATAAAATGCAAGAAGACATGAAGCAATACGAAATTAAAATACAAACACAAGAAAATGCAGTTGTGTCGAAAAATGTTAAAAGATTCATTTCACGCATTATATAAACAGATAGAACGTGGAGACGCGGAGAAAGAGAAGCGGAGGAAAAAGGAGGAGGGGAAAAAGGAGAAGGAGAAGGAAGGGGGAGAAGGACAAGGGCAAGGACGAGGGGAAAGAGGACAAGGACGAGGGGAAATAGGACAAGGACGAGGGGAAATAGGACAAGGACGAGGGGAAATAGGAGGAGGAGGAAGAAGAGATAAAAAGTCAAAGCGGTGAAGGTGGATTTTTCTTAACATAACTTTATTTTACTTAAGGTCACTGCCGCAAGTAACCATAAGATCCAATTCCTTATATTCGCCCCATAGAGGATTCACACGCCTACTGTAAGGATGGTCACTGTTTCGGGGTCCACAGTGCAAGGCTCTCATTTTTCTCAAGGTCGCAGGAGACTTTTGCAACTTTTATGCCCACTGAATAAATTGGTCTAGGTCTTTTTGGATTATTTCGCAATCAGCCGTCGTAAGGAGGAGGAGGAGGAGGAGGAGGAGGAGGAGGAGGAGGAGGAGGAGGAGGAGAAGGAG